>NC_041388.1:333497775-333514323 GCF_002162155.2 Triticum dicoccoides
TCTAGTTCGCATGCATATATACACCATCTATAGGTCTCTCTCGCACACTATGTATGATACTCTAGCTAGTCCAATCTAGATATCTTGGGTGCACTCATCGTACGCACACAGATTCCTTGGCTCTTTGCCTGTAACTCTCTCACGCACCACTATGTCGTCTCGGAGCTCTTCCCCCCTCTCTCAAACTCTCCATCCACCTGGGTCACACATACACATGCATATCTCACTCGCACTCGATAGGCCCATCTAAAACTCTATCTCTCCCCCTCGTTCTCTCTCCATCTCACACGCACGCACACACAATCTCATGCCCAACTAGCCAAGTATGATGGTCTCTCACTCAATTGTAGGCACACGCAGTCCCCCCTATATGTATATGACTAGCTAATCTTAGTCTCCATCACAAACATGTGCATGGTCTATCTCGATTTCTCTTGGGGCATCTTTCTATCGCGCATGCACTCCCTCGATCTCCCACCCATATAGTCCCCTCACGATCTCGACGGGATCTCTCTATCACAAACACACCCTCTCTCCCTCCTCATGCGTCCATGCCATTCATGTGTCCCTCTCGACCTTTGTTCCTTGTTGGCCACACCTCTATTGGACATGTCCTATAGGGGTGTCTCTCTCCATTGCAAACAATCACACACTAGCTATCTTCGTGTATCTCCTCGCCTCGCTTTTCCATCTCGGAGATGCATGCGTGATATGTTCGCATAAGAAACGAAAAAACACACTCTCTCTCTAATTTATCGTTTGTTGTCACTTTCACTTTCACACACATACTCTTTTTGCACACTTACTCATTCTCCTTCACACGCACTTGATCTGTCTCGACTGAGGCACTCTCCTCGGTCCATAGCATATAGATTTATTGAAAAGTCAAGCATCACAAAGTTTGGCCATGTACGTGGAGAAAAAGAATTACATCTAGTACGGCAAACATATGCCATTAGATTCACCATGAGATGTAGTTTTGTATGATGTATCTTTGGTATTGTAGATATAAATAACATTTGCGTAAACCTGATCAAAGTTTCCAAAGTTTGAGATCTAAAAAATTTACATACACTGCATTATCGAGCGGATGGAATATCTCTTTCCCCCTCTCAGCTATCTGACGCGCCACTCAGCCTTATCGGGGCTCCTCAATCTCTCTCAAACTTTATTGGTCAGTTTGGTTCGTGACCTGACTCTCATGCCTTGATGGCCGGTACTGCCTGGTGTGGACGTGAGATGTAAAATATTTCTGCCTGTCCAGGCTTGTGTGGTGCTGAAGCATTTGGTTCATGCTTGGGCCAGGCAAAGCATCAGCGTCCCATCAATCAATCCATGCATCAATTATTTAATGCTAATATCCATCCATGTTGTTGTTAGCCTCGTGGCGACACGACCAGGCACGACCAGGCGTTCGAAATCGGTCGCCTGGGCCAGGCTACTTGCAGTGTCTGGAGTTTAGCCAGGCTAATTAAAGTGCAAGGGAGCCCAGGCCAGGCGGGCTTTCTTTTCCACAGGGTAGCAACCAAACAAGCGTGCATGAAATCCAGCCACAACAGGCCAGGCAAAAGATGCTCAGGACGCATGCCAAACTGGCCTTATATCTCCCTGGTTCACACATACACATGTCTCGCTCGCGCTATACATATAGACCCATCCAACACTCTCCGCCCTTGTTCTCTCTCCATGTGACACGCACCCCCCTAAGTACCATAATCCCTCAATCCATCATAGGCGCAAGCACTCCCCCCTCCTAACTATGATTATCTCTTACTAGCCAACAGGAACACACGTATTGTCTCCTTCCATCCATACATCTATCTCGATATCTCTCGGGGCATCTTCTATCGCGCACACACCTTGTCACTCGATCTCCCACCCATGTAGTCCCATCACGATCTCCAGGGGATCTCTCTATGACAAACATACATTCTCTCCTCCCCATGTCTGCATTTTCTCCGTACGTCTCTCTCGACCTCTCTCCCTTGTTTGTCAGACCCCTCTTGGCCACGTGCTAAGGGTCTTGCTCTCTCGGTTCCAAACAACCACACACTATCTCCTCACCTTGCCTCCATTGTCGAAGATGCATGTGTGATATGTTTGCATAAGACACGCACGCTTTTTCTCTACTTTTATCGTGTGTTGTCCATGTCTCTTTCACACACACACACACACACACACACACACACACACACACTTTTTTCACTCACTCTCTCTCTCTCTCTTGTTAGGGACTCTGTCACGTCCATAAGCATATGGATGTTTTGAAAAGTCAAACCTCAGAAACATTTGACCAGGTATATGTGGAGAAAAACATTTACATCTGGAACGATCATTAGATTCATCACAACATGTACTTACTTCATACTATCATTTATCTTTGGTATTGTAGATATAAGTAATTTCTTTATAAACTTGGTCAAAGCTTCAAAAGTTTGACTTAAAAAAATGTTGGAACTACATTATCAAACGGAGGGAGTAGCTCTTTCTCTCTCTCTCTCTCTCTCTCTCTCTCTGCTGTCTCTCACGGGCCTCCCCTCTCACTCGAACTCTCTATACCGACGGATTATACGCTCACTGTGTCAGCGTATAGCTCTGTATATTGTTTAGTTAACCGGTCAACCAATCCACATGCTGCCTTGTCAGCTCGTGTTCTGTATCTTCGTGTGCTGGCCCATGTGGCGGTGGGTGAAAATAAGTAAACTAGAGACCCATCTGACACGAGGTGAAGTAAACAAAGTTGAAACCACTCGGGATAGCACCCCGCATGCTAGTAAATTGAGGGCGCATTGAGGACAAACTTCTTGTGCGCGAAGGACGCACTTGCGCACAATTCACTACTGCGCGGTGGCATGCACAGAAGGACGCACTCGCGCACACCCAGCACACAACACACACCAGCACACGTGTACACATCTAGGAGTAGAAGGCCGTGGAAAAATCTGGCGTGATGGCCGCTGCCGGAGCCGTCCACCCCCAATCTTGGTGTTCCGTGCAATGCGCGGGCATCTACGCACGGGAAATTATGTTGAACAGGGCTAGTTGTAAGCGGGCTAGCTCTACAGCCATGATGATAGTGACTGCAGACGGTGAGGCTGACTATGGTATGCCGAACATGGCGCCTATACTCAGGTGTCATCTCCGGCGCAGGGTCTTGTCACATCACTGTGAGGAGCAGCACGAAATAATTTGACCAACGGGTAGTACAGTGCTAGTACTCATACTACTACATTGGTAGTACTACTACTAGTACTAGTAGCACCACCGTCTGGATTTAGGAGTACTACCATGTCCACCGGCACCGAGGAACGTCTCCAGGTAGTATTGCTTGAGGCCGCCAGGGCGAGGGACTGCTTGGACGACAGCTTCGTCTCCTTGTTCGACGAGGTCCTCGTCGGTTTCCTCGACAAGTTCACCGTCGTCAAGAAGCTTGCGGACGACTTTGACGTAAGCCTCCAGACGACGCGCCCAGGCTCTGCGATGCCCGCCACCCTCGATGGCCACTATGGTAACAACCTCTTCGACGCACTGGTGGCCCTGCGACTGCCCGCCGTCGCGCCGGAGAATGTCCACCTCGAGGTCGCGCTCGCTGCACAGCGCCTGGCGCAGCAAGACACCATCGACATAATCACCCACGTCTATGCGCAAATCTTCCACAAGGACTACTACATGCAAGAGGAGGACGATAGGACGCTGGCCTTCTTGGAGCACAGGGCAACCTTGGACGACACTATTCAGAAGCAGGTTGAGCTCGCGCCAACGCCACTGCTCCTCACACGTCGGTTGGTGACCCGGCGCACTAGGGCGTGAGGATGTCGTTGAACGTTGATGGATCCGTATGTATTTTTATCTTCCCGTCAAATCCATGTAGTAGTATATGATACTACAGTAATTATCTTACCTTTCGCATCAACTTCATAATTTCCGTACGTACTCCATGCATGAATGGCGCCAGAACCAAACTTCTCATTACTCTTGGCAAAATCGTTATTTTCTATCTATCGGTCGCGCCATGGAGCAGAACCAAATTCTACAAGTTACGAGTTCAAAAGGAAAAGCCTGCCGTGTTCGCGTCGCACCCCCACACGGTTGGTCCGGCACACCGCTCAAGTGGGAATGCGTGCGGTGTTGCATTTTCACTTACAAGTGGGACCGTAGTTGAGCAAACCGACTATCGGCAAACCCCCACCCCGCCCACCGCGCGATGGCTGAGAAATTGGAGGGAGAAGAGATGGCTGCAGCATGGACTCCAAGAAAATTGGTGTCGGATGGGACTCGTGTGGGTGGCGTGTGCCGTACTGCTAGACGTGAATGCTACTGAGTTATGGCCCATGCCACCCCACTATATCGAGCCTATATCCAGGTACGTAGAACAAATTTCCTGTAGTCCATGCTCAGCCCTCCTCTATCTCTCTTCTCAGCCAGCCAGCGGACGCGCGGAGCCCATCATCTATTTGCTCACATGCGGCCCCACATGTCAGTGAAAACGCAAGAGGACCCACTGAACCTGCACATCTTTCACCTCGACGTGCTGGTGATGAAAAACAAATCCAATAAAGATCTTCGGTGGCCGCTTTTGGAGTTACTCAAGAGTAGTAAGATCTATTTACAGTTTAACCCAAGATGCACATCTCGTGGCTTCAACTACCACTCTATTTTCTTTCATGACACGACCTGGATGCTGGATGTCCCACGTGTCGGCAAAAGGAGGAAGAACCCGACCAAATCTTCGGTTCTGCTCTCGGATTAGACTAGTTGTGCTAACTTAAAAAATTTATTGTGTACTCCCTCCGTTCCAAAATACTTGACTTCCATTTGTCCAAAAATGGATGTACCTATATACTAAGACATGTCTAAATACATATATATTTTGACAAATAGAAGGCATGTATTATGCAACGGAGGGAGTAGAATGGATGCAAGTTTCTGTATTGGGAAGAAGAGTACATCCATATATTGATAGAGCGCAATTTATTAGATGTTCTATCACTTTTAGCTAGCACAGATGCAAGATCGAGCCTCCGCAGATCAACAATGAATGCATCGAGAAGGCACTAATCCAACTTACAGGAGTAGTAAAATGTATTCTTGCGGTTCTTGTTTTCTTTGGTCTTGCTTTTCTAGTCAAAATTATCGTTGGAGTCCGTGCAAAACGAAGGTGCGTTTGGGGTCGTGCGTTGGAGTTGGCCTTACAAGTGGGACCGCAGTTAAGGAAACCGACTATCGGCAAACCCCCACCTCGCCCGCCGCGCGATGGCTGAAGTTAGAGAAACGACGAGGTTGAAGAGATTGCTCTAGCACGGACTCCAAGAAATAATATGGTGTCGGATGGATGTTGTGGTGGTGGCGTGTGCCGTACTCCTGGACGTGAATGCTTGTTCTGGCCCATGCCACCCTACTACTCCCTACTACTTACTCCTACTATATAGTACTAGTATCGAGGATTCGAGGTGCTGGTTATGTACAGCGAACACATTAACATATGGCTACAGTAAAAACACCCGCCCGACACGCGAAGCATGTGAAGCTAGTACAAATAGTGTACTACTATTGTTGATTGGCCTCATCCGATAACCTGTTGCAATGCACATACAATTATGTATTCGGAAAATATTTTTTTGCCTCGTCGCACCACTCACTCAGAGAAGCGACTCGAAAGCCATTCATAAATTTAGTAAGTTTATCACACGCATATCATTTTATTACATACAACAGGTCATCAACCCACATCGACAACGAGGGTACATTATAAATACTAAATTTTTCACCACACAACAAATAACAAGCAATGAAATGAACTTCAACTCAACCATTCCTCGGCATTGGAAACGCTTGCTTTGAACCACAAGTGATTCTCTGGGACGGGCCATCGATTGTCGATCTGGAAACCAATGCATGACTGATCATCCAGGCTGAAGCGGCCTACTATATCCCTACCAGGGTAGGGTACCACACAAATGTCCGAGGTATAGACACAGGTGCTTCTCATAAATGTGTCAACAACAGTTGGATGGCCTTTCACCATCATCGGATAGTTTTGTCCAAGGAAGAGCGAGTTTTCTCCAAGACTATCAATTCTGTACCAGGGAGAAGGAGTTGGCGCTAGCACACTAGTATCCATCCCAAATACCATGCAACGGGTGTTGGAATAGGTCCGGAGAGTGCCACCATGGGAGACACCTGCTTCCTTAGCAGTAACATCATTAGTGGGTTGTATACACACAAGAAGAGGTGATCCATCGGAATTAGTTGCCAGGCGCCATAGAGTATATGGGCGCTGCTCGTCCTCATGCTCGTGATCATCACCATCATCATCTCCCCCTTGGTTATAAAAATTTTCAAGTATAGGTGGTGGGATGTTCACAGGACCTTGGAAACACAAGAAGAAGGTTAATTAGTAAAGCGAAACTTGCTAACCCGCATGCATGTGGATGAAACAATTATAATTACGGTGGAAGACAAATGTACCGAAACTATGAGGATGCCATGCAAAAACAGTGCCACGAGTGGTAGCAGCAAAACACAAGGCGCTCATATTGAATTGCATCACAGTACTCATCCGTGTACAGAAACTGATTTTTGAGCAATATCCATCGAGTGAAACCATCAAGGACGGCAACAAGCTTGTCGAAAGCAACAACATCATAGTTGCTGTAATTCCAAGAGCGGTTGGGAACTCAACAAATTGCTATCTTCCGTAGAATACAGTCACCATGATCGTATTAGAACGTGCGTACATTACCGGTGTGCTCAACCTCGGGGTAGTGTGCTGAGATTTTTGGAAGTGGAACCCGGTGACGAGTGTACACATTCACAAGTTCCCACTCACAGTTGGACCCAATGTAAACAACCCAATCTCCATTTGTGCCCGCCCAAGCCTTGCCCTCAAGCGATGGCATATTAACATCATACATATCATTATCAAGTGGCATCAACTTGCACAGGGCGAGGCCTCCGTCGTGCCAACGCTAGTCATCATCAGGGTCACGACAAAGAAGATAGGGGAGATCAAACTGCTCCTTGACTCTTGGGTTCTTTGTAATGATGTTATTAGTTGAGTCGAGAATGGACTTGAACGAACCTGCCATGCTAGCTGAGGTGATGACGTCGCACCGATCAATGAGTTCCTCCACCACCTCATCTTTCAGATCGGGGCAAGAATAATGGGGTCGTTTCCGGCATGTTCCCTCCATGGAGAAGACGATCGAACAATGGCAGAAGAAAGGGTGAAGGGCTGAAGGAAAATGGAGGAGGGAGAGGAAGAGCGTGCGACAATAGTTCCAAATCGAGAGGGAAAGGCGAAGAGTCGGTGGACGGTTGCGAGTTTGCCACGGTTCACGAAGAGGCGTCCCAGCCTACACGTCCGTTCAGAAATACTCATACTACTCGCCGTCGTCTCACTGATATGTTGGAACGGGACCACATGTCAACGAAACATGGTGTGTAATTTCTCATGCAAAATGCGATCTGGCCGCGTTGGCCCGAGGTGCCGCATTAGTTATCGACCTTTATTTTTTTAATGGCGCGCCGATCAGTTTTGAAGCACGACTAACCGGTACTGTACGCAGAGAAAATATAAACTACTCTACCACTACTCCACCTCCAGTACTAGTAGTATAAAAAAGATATATAGGCTAGAGCTTGAGCGCTTTCTTGCTAAGGGCTACCCACTTGCTTCTTACACTACCACCCTCTCTCCAGATCTAAAAAAGACAGCCCCTCTCTCCCTCCTCACCGGTGGTCACAGATACACCGGGGAAGAAAAGGACGTGCAGCGTTGACGCACTTGTCATCGGCGAGCGAGGTCACGCACTGACGACAAGGCCGTCCTCTCAGACCTAGCGCCCATGCGGGATGGCCTCCATCCCCAAGCTCGCTGCCGTAGTGTGTGCGGAGTACGACGACCACAAGCGAAGCCACTTCCCGCCGACCCTCAGGTATGCTACCTCTTTTCGAACCATAACCTTGTTCTATTGCCCCATCTGCCACGTCCTTGCATGTGGATCTTTTTCCACTCCACCATCTTCCCAATTTGCTATCCTCTGCTCTGCTGGCCACGCAGACGAAAACCATAATTTGCACTATTGAAGGTAACCCTACTTCATGCAGACTAATCCATGTCTGGGTTGAATAAGGAAAGGAAGGGAGACTGTACTGTCCAAGAGAGTAGGCATCGAACCCGCATCTAGGTTGAAAAGGGGAAAATCAGTAGCTAAGGAATGAGTCTCGTGTCTCTTGGTTGAAGAAGGGTAGAAAGGCTTGACAACGCAATAGAGAATGACCAGGTCGATCGGTTTGTTGTCCTCGCATAGGAAAAAGGTGGCTAAAGAGAGCAAAAATGGGACGTAATCCACATATGCTGCCTGGATATTTGTTGCTCTGGGCAACCATACCTCCCTCACCACTCTGCGTCCGTGGAGGTACATCGTACTGGTGCGCCCACTGTCCGAATGTGCCTCCCATGCTCTTATTGCCACTTTTTTTGCTATTAGTATAACGCCAGCAGTCAAGTCAAGCAATGCTACTGCTAAAGTGATGCCACATTTAACTAATGCCGCTCTCAGTCTAATGCCATCGATAAATTTAAGCAATGCCATTTAATGTCACTGGATTATTTTTAGGGTTAGCTGTTGATTGTGGATATATTAAAGATTTTTCAGCTAAGGCATTCTAATGCTGTTGCACAGCCAGTATACCAACGATGAAACTTGTTACTACCTTCAGATTTTTGCATTGTTAATGCTTATAGATTACATACCTCACTTTCATGAGATAAGTTAATTTTTTTGTACAATGTCACCAAAATGCCAAGGCGCTGATGTCATTTTATTTTGGTTAAACTGCACAGACAATTATGAAGACAAGAGGAAAGGTCAAGAGTGGGCACCTCCTCCTCCGGTTGTTCTCTTGATTCGTTCGATCAAGTTTTTATGTTTGATCAATTATCAAGATTGGGATAGCAATTTTTAAGGTCCCCCCAAGTTCGAAATGATATTTACCTTGGAGGTACATGGTTTGCAATTTTTTTATACTGTCATTAGTTAATAATGCTAGTTACCTTCAGACTTTTGTATTTGGTTTATTGCTCATGCAGAGCTAGTGTACCAATGCTGAAACTTGTTAGCTTTACATTTTGTATTGTTAATTCTTATAGAAACCTTCTAGTGCTAGAGTTTATTGAAATCTGTTCAGTAAAACCATTGTACTGTACTCTTTAATAAACTAACTACTCTACTGTTGCACTAGCCACTGGATTAGTGTATATTTGTAGTATTCGAATGGTGTTGCATTAGCGTATGGACATAAATAAAGTGTGGCAAGCTTTCCCAGATATGTGCTCAAGAAAACTACTACCTGTTTTTCTAAATACTAGACGTTTGGGTACTTTAAATTGAACCGCGAAAACGTCTTATATTAAGGAACAAAGGGTGTAGAGTTCACTCAAATTATCCCGGTAAAGCTATCACACCTTTGTTAAAATTAATGTTCATTATGTTATCGGAGGAGGTCTGTATGTTTGTCTCTAATGCCTGTCGACTACATACCTGACATCATGATGTAATGTTAAGTCATTTCCTTTTGTACAGTGTCACTGAATTGTCAAGGCGGTGATGGCGTTTTATTTTAGTAGAACTGCACAAAATTTGCTTAAAAGATGAGGAAAGGTCAGGAATGGCTCAGTTTTTCAGAAAAAACTATGTATGCCTTCCTGACATCAGCCGTTGTTGCTTTATTTATTCCTTCAAACAGGTGGTTAGAAACAGTCTTGCTACCTTTTCCCATTATGAAATTGGAATGCTTATATTTGTGAGTCTATGCTTCAACTAGTGCCACTTTTAGAGTAATCACACTTTCAATATCTATGCAAACAGGGATGCTCGATTTTAGTGGAACTGCACAAAAAGTCCAACTGGTTCAACATTAGGAGCATGTTTTTTTCCAAACCTCTATATCCACTTGGTGGCACTATGAGCTGTTCATTACGAAGGTACATGGTTTGCTACTATCTTGCTACTCTTTTTGTACTATCATTAGATAGTAATACTAGTGGTTTGCATGTAAATTTATTGGCAGGGTGGACCTACATTGGAGGTGCAGGACAGGATTCAATGATTGGATGCTCAATTTCGGTTGTATTGATTTCACCTCTTCCATCATTGCGAACATGGATATCCTTGGTCTGATGAAGAATAGGCGTTATATTTCTGCTCTGAACCAGAAAATCAATTCAGTATGAAATTGTCCAGGGCAAAACATAACTGTATCAGATTGTCCAGTGCAGAACATGACAGATGCTAAGCAGAAGAGACATGTTTAAACCGAAAATACAAGGTGTGGTATATGTTTACTAGTTGCTTGATATTTGTGCAGACAGAGATGTCTATCCGTTGCTATTTGGCAAACAAACAAAGTGTCCGCAATTTTGGTTGAACTGCACAAGAGAATAGTATAGTCACTGCGTGCAGTGCCATTTGAAAATAGACATAGAAAGATTGGATAGTCACTTCATGGACTGCAGAAAAGTAGTACTGTACTATTTATTGGCCAACACTAGGTGCTTCATTGCTTTGGTCTGATTATACAATGGGCATCATTTTGCCTAAGTTAAAGTTTGTATTCCGAAAATAGTCTCGCGGTGTGATCGAGAGAAGACCAAATCACATTGCAGTGGATGTTCCTCCATCATGTGTGGTTCATTCTCATGGTTCCAGCTGTTGGTGAAACCACTTACGTTTGCAAGAGGAACTGTAGACTTCACAAACAAATTTGTCTTTCAGTCTATACTGAATGTTGGCCAAGAGAAGCATCCATGTTAGTAGGAAGAACAGATGTTTTTTCTAGATCTCTGCTTTTGGAGCTACATATTTGTATATGATCTGTTATTGTATATCTTAATATTTTTGTTGTTGATTTGTTATTGTATATCTTAATATTTTTGTATATAAACTTGGTCAAAGTTTGTAAAGCTTGACTTTGACCAAAGCTAATATGCGAACTAAATAAAAACGGAGGGAGTACCTCCTTTCCGGTTTGCAGGGCTTAATTCAAACCTCTCACCAACCAAGGTACTCCCTCCGTCCGGGATTTATTAGTCCCGTGAGCAAAGCAGCAAGACCAAGGCATGGCAATAATTAACGGCATGCAGAAGTTTAAGCCTAATTAATTCCAGCGATTTAAGTGGCTGCATGCGTGCCCTCGGCTGTGACTCGTTGCATGCTGCTTCGCGTACTGCCTGCGAGCGATTCTGAGTGCTTGCATGCAACCGGCCGTAATTAAGGCAGCTAACTGATGCGAAAAAAGATACGCTTTAAATCCGTGGAATCATTATTTACAAGGAGGAAGATGATTCGAGTGCACTCGTTTGACCGCCATGCCGGCGTGCGACCTAGACGGGACGGGACGGCACAGTCATAATTTCAGTTTCTCTAGTTTTCCACGGCAAGCTGGCGCGCTAAGCCATTATGCATTAAATTCTGATGACCGTCGCGCTACCTTCCACCTATAAGTACCGTTTCCCGGCCTTCTCAGGTGCCACCGTGACCCAACTCGCCATATCCTCATAAGCCCCCACCGGCCCGACGTTGCTCGCCACGTCCGCCATGCCCCCGCCCGTCCGCGGTAGGCGACGCCGGAGGCGGTCACCGCCGGAACTAGTGGTCGGGTTTTCACCGGAAGGCAGGCGGAGGGAGGAGTCATTCTATCTGTCTTTAGATGGCAATGCGGAGATCGAGGAGTTATTGGAGTGCGACCGCATGGCGTAGGAGTAGGAGTTGTTGGAGCGCGACCGCCTGGCGGAGGAGCAGCGTATCACCGATTTGCACCGCCAGCGGGACATGGAGCAGCAGCGCACCGACGCTCTGAGTCGCGAGCAGAGCGCCTGCAACTGGGCTGACTACGTGGAGGCCGGCGCCCGGCAAATAGCCCTAGAGGCTGTCGGGCACGCACGCGTTCGCGACGCCGATTTTTACTACCAGCTCGTCAAGTGGGTTTCCCGCTTGGAAGCCGAAGCTTTGGTGGACCACACCGGCATGGAAAGGGCCAACACGCGCGAGCAACGCGCCCTATCGCACCTCTGGCAAGTCCGTGGCGAGGCGGAGGACGCCGGTGCCGGCGTTTAGCATGGACAGCAGATGGCGGCCGACATCGTCTAGTTAGCTAAGAGTAAGTTAGTACTTGTACGCTACTAGAGTGTTAGTGGGAGTAGATAGTGAACTTGGCTATGATGGTTGTCAATGTGGAAGTTCAGTACTCTATATGTGGATCAGACCTGTTACTTTGGTCTGAATGTTGAACTTTCCGTTTGAACGTATGGAATGGGCTGTTATTTTTTTAAATGGGTTGTATTTGTCCTCCACGATTTAGAGGCTGACTTGTGGGCCTAGCAAGTTGACGTGTACACAATCAGGAGATGATTGTACGTGGAGAGGATGACAGCAGAGACCCGCCAAGGTCATGGCAGTACGCAAGCAAGTGCCTCCTTATTTCAAGCTAATAAAAAAATGACTCCTCCTAGTGGATTTCTGACATCTGGGTCTCATGCCATTGTCAACGTAGTCAATAAACGAGAGAATTGCACAATGAGCAGCTGACACCAGGGACCCAGCAGCTCACCCAGTTATTTTTGTTTTGGGTTAATTTGATAAATGCCACTCCAAATCTGGTGTATCTGAGAAATGCCACTGCAATTTCCAAACTTTGAAAAATGCCATTTCATGCCATTTCTAGTGGCATTTTTCAAAGTCTGGAGTGGCGTTTTTCAAAGTTTGCAAACTGCAGTGGCGTTTTTCAAAGTTTGCAAAAATTGTAGGGGCATTTTTCAAAGTTTGGAAATTGCAGTGGCATTTTTATGAATCGCCATAATTGGAGTGGCATTTATCTAATTTATTTTTGAGACGGAAGCAGGGTGTCAACTGGGCTGTGCGGGACACTCTGGCCTATCTAGACAGTCTTTTCTTTTATGTCTACCACAGACCAGCCCAGTAGTTTTTTTTTCTTTCTGAAAATGGCTAGCCCAGTTCTTTTGTGATTTGTCAAGTAAGTCGAATTATTAGGCCTGTTGGGCTGCAAATCTTTCAAGATGAGGAGAGCTTCATTCGGTTGGCCGAGAAAATGGCCTGTCAGTAATGAGAAATCGGCTGTATATTTTTAAAACACATCAAACCGGCAATTATTTTCAAATATCTTTTTTTTCATTTCGAGATTTTAAATTGCATTGATTTTTATGCGTGGACAATTTATTGGATTTTATATTGATATACATTTATTTTTAAAATCAGTCTGAATGTGACTCGAAATGTTGGGATTAAAAACAGTTCAGACCGCACCGGCATATCCAAAATTTCGTATAATTTTTTAACTGTGGCCACAATATGGGCTGTAATGCTGACATAAAGAATATGGGCTCCAAAAAAACTCGTAAGAATTAGCAAATGGGCTGTAAATTATTTGAAATAATGGTAGATAGGTTGTATGCTGTTTTCCACAGATTTGAGGCTTTCCACAGATGGCCTGTATACTGTTGGATGTCCATCCAACGGCCGTCGTGCTTCTTCAATCTCTGCTCTTCCTGCTCCAGCCGCTCAAACAAGCACCGGCGGGACTGCCTGCTCCCTCCTCCCCGCGGCCGACTGTGCTGCCGCGCAGGCCTCACCGCCCCACCGTACTCCCATCGTTGGCCTAGCCATCCGTCTACTCACCCACACCTGCTGTTATTCTCCGGCGACGGCAGACGAACTAGTAAACCCTCGTACAGTCGTACTCCTCTCTGCGTGGGAAACAAAAACAAAGGCCGAGTCTTCCCTGCCTCCGTGTCGTTCCCTTCCTAGGCCTCGCCGTCGTCCACCGCCCTGGTGCTCTCGGCGTGGCGTGGTCAGCGTGGTCAACGACCGACATGCATCTGAAGTGGACTGTACGTGGAGAGGCTGATAGCTGGGTCCATGGCCGCACGCAAGGAAATGCCTCCTTATTACGCGCAAAATAATGATTTCCTCCACCTGACATCTGGGACCCACCGAAACGGCCTCTGTATTTCGCGAAAAAAACATTACCGCCGCTGACAGCTCGGACCCACAAGCTATATCTTCGCACGCAAGGAAGTGCCTCCTTATTACGCACAAAAAAATGAATACTCCCCCTGCTAGCTGGGACCCAGTATAGTGGGCCTACTAAGTTGACGGGGACGAAGGGCTTTGTCAACTTAGTCAATATGCACGATTCTAGCTCGACTGACCGTACGATCTCCATCCAACGGCCGTAGTGCTTCTTCAACCTCTGGTCTTCTTGCTCCAGCCGCCCAAAGCAGCACCGGTCGTGCCGCCTGCTCCTGCCTCCCGTGGCCGGCTGTGCTGCCGCGGAGGCCTTACCGCCCCCATACTACTCCCACCGCTGGCCAGGCCATCCCTCCACTCCACTCACCCACACCCCCTATTATTCTGCGGCCACGGCAACGCAGCCGAACCAGTGAACCCCCGTACTCCTCTCGGCATGGGCATCCACGGCCGCGTCTTCCCCGGCTCCGCGTCATCCCCTTCCTAGGCCTCACCGTCGTCCACCGCCGTGGTGCTGTCGGCGCGGCATGGTCAATGTGGTCAATGACCGAATTCCATCGGAAGAATACTGTACGTGGAGAGGCTGACAGCTGGGTCCACGGCAGCCGCAAGGAAGTGCCTCCTTATTACGCGGAAAATAATTATTCCTCCACCTGACAGTAGGGACCCACTGGACGCCCACCAGTATACCGCGAAAAAAATGTTTGCCCCTGACTGCTGGGACCCACCCGACGGGCCACCGTATTTCATGAAAAAACGTTCCCCCTGCTGTCAGCTCGGACCCACCGGAAGTGCCTCCTTATTACGCACAAAAAATGAATACCCCCTGCTAGCTGGTACCCACCTTGGTGGGAGGCTGACTTGTGGGCCTACTAAGTTGACGGGGATGGAGGGCTTTGTCAACTTAGTCAATATGCACGATTCTAGCTCCAGTGACCGTACGATGTCCATCCAACGGCCGTAGTGCTTCTTCAACCTCTGGTCTTCTTACTCCAGCCGCCCAAACCAGCGCCGGTCGTGCCTCGTGCTCCTGCCTCCCGTGGCCGGCTGCGATGCGGCGGAGGCCTCACCACCCCCTACTACTCCCACCGCTGGCCAGGCCATCCCTCTACTCACCCACACCCCCTGTTATTCTGCGGCGACGGCAGCCTCACACCGCAGCGAACCAGTGAACCCTCGTACTCCTCTACGCGTGGGCATCCACTGCCGCGTCTTCCCTGGCTCCGCGTCGTCCCCTTCCTAGGCCTCGCCGTCGTCCACCGCCCTGGTGCTCTCGGCGCGGCGTTGTCAACGTGGTCAAGGAACGGCTTCCATCGGACGTGGACTGTACGTGGAGAGGCTGACAGCTGGGTCCGCGGCTGCAGCAAGGAAGTGCCTCCTTATTACGTGCAAAATAATTATTCCTCCACCTGACAGCGGGGACCCACCGGACGGGCCACCGTATTTCGCCCCCCTGACTGCTGGGACCCACCAGCTACATCTTCGCACGCAAGGAAGTGCCTGACAGTCGGGACCCACCTGGTCGAAGCGTACGTAGCGTTGTCATTCTGGTCGTGAACGTGTACGTACATATATACTGGTCGATGTACAGGCGTGCACGTGTCGTAGTAGAGGCGCGCACGTAGCATGTACACGTACGTACAGCGGCCAGGGTGCAAGAAAGAAAATACGGCCATGTATGTGTACATACGGGAGGGGTCTCGAACGCCTACTCGCGCATACGTACGGCTAGGGCTCGTGTACATGGCTGGGTCGGAACAGAGAAACAACGTCGTCGTCGTGTTCATGGGGAGGCAACGGAATGCGCCATGTTCATGGGGAGGCAACGGAATGCGTCGTGTTCATCGGGAGGGCTTGGACGGAACAGGCGATGGAAACGAGGCCTGGCATACCGCAGAACGGAGGAAACGGCCTTGTGTTCGACCGGCCACGTTCGAAACGAGATCCTGTTCATCGGGAGGGGTTTGGCGTACCGCAAAACGGAGGAAACGGACCTCCTACGGTCGAAATGGGGGTCCTGTTGATCGGGAGGGGTGTGGCGTACCGCAAAACGGATGGAACGGACTTGTGTTGGAGTGCTACGGTCGAAACGGGGGTCCTGTTCATCGGGAGGGGTGTGACGTACCGCAAAATGGAACTCCACGGGATACTGTTCATCTCCACCGTCGACCCCCTCCAGCCTCCATGAGCTACTATTCATCCACCGTCGACCTCCTCCATCCTCCACCCGCGACTGTTCATCCACGGGCTCCCGTTTATCCAGCCTCCACCGCGCGCTACTCCACCGGCTACTGTTCAACCAGCCCTCTCCACGGGCTCCTGTTCAACCACCCCTCCACGGGCCACTGTTCATCCTTCCCTCCACCGTCTACTGTTTATCCTGCCCTCCACGGGGTGGTCCTGTTCATCCAGCCCTCCACGGGGTCCTGTTCATCCAGCCCCAACCGGCTCGATCGATCGGGGTCCTGTTCATCCAGAGGCAACACCACGGGGTCCTGTT
>NC_041388.1:333514467-333534344 GCF_002162155.2 Triticum dicoccoides
AACGCTCACTGTTCATCCAGAGGCAGCATCGATCGGCTTCCGTTAGTAGCAGTAGCGAAGGAATTGCTCGATCGGGTTCAGTAACGCGTAGCATGCAGTGCAATCGCTCGGGTTCAGTTAGAGCCCAACGCCTCGCTCGGGTTCAATTAGAGCCAACGCCTCGCACACACGCGCATACATGTACAAGAGAAACGCACATCACTCGGCCCCCGACCTCCCACCGTAACCGGGAACTCCCCGAAATTTTCCTCGCCCTCGCTTCTACCATGGTTTTTTCCGTCATGGACGGCCCAAAGAATGTCATGCAACTGCGTCTCCGGCCCGCCCAGGACGAAAAGCCCATTTTCTGTCATGATTTTTTGTCATAGAAGTAGGAGCCCACCACATCTATGATGATACCGGGTTTTGTCACAATTATCGTCATAGAAGTGTCATATGTATGACAGAAAAAAATTTCGTTCGGCCCAAAATGTCATGGATGTGTCTTTTTTTTGTAGTGCAACAATACTGCTGAACCAAAGTATGACATGCTGGTAAGCAGTATGACTTGTATCACCCACAACTCACTTGTGTTCTACTCGTGCATATAACATCAACGCATAAAACCAGGCTCGGATGCCACTGTTGGGGAACGTAGTAATTTCAAAAAAAATCCTACGCACACGCAAGATCATGGTGATGCATAGCAACAAGAGGGGAGAGTGTGTCCACATACCCTCATAGACCGAAAGCGGAAGCGTTAGCACCACGTGGTTGATGTAGTTGTACGTCTTCACGATCCGACCGATCAAGTACCAAACGCACAGCATCTCCGAGTACTGCACACGTTCAACTCAATGACATCCCTCGAACTCCGATCCAGCCGAGCTTTAAGGGAGAGTTCCGTCAGCATGATGGCGTGGTGACAATGTTGATGTTCTACCGTCGCAGGGCTTCGCCTAAGCACCGCTATGATATTATCGAGGTGGACTATGGTGGAGAGGGGCACCGCACGCGGCTAAAAGATCCAAGAGATCAATTGTTGTCTATGGGGTGCCCCTCTCCTCCGTATATAAAGGAGGGGAGGAGAGGGCCGGCCAAGGGGAGGAGGCGCGCCAAGGGGGAGTCCTACTCCCACCGGGAGTAGGACTCCTCCTTTTCCTATTTGGAGAGGGAGAGGGAAGGAAGAGGAAGGAGGGAGGAAGGAAAGGGGGCCGGCCCCCCTCCCAATTCGGATTGGGCTTGGGGGGGCCTCCCTTGCTCCTTTCCCCTCCTTTCCACTAAAGCCCATTAAGGCCCATATACCTCCCGGGGGTTTCGTAACCTCCCGGTGCTCCGGTATTATCCCGATCTCACCCGGAACCATTCCAGTATCCAAATATAGTCATCCACTATATCGATCTTTACATCTCGAACATTTTGAGACTCCTCGTCATGTCCGTGATCATATCTGGGACTCCGAACTACCTTCGTTACATCTAAAACCATAAACTCATAATATAACCGTTATCGAACTTTAAGCGTGCGGACCCTACGGGTTCCAGAACTATGTAGACATGACCGAGACACGTCTTCGGTCAATAACCAATAGCGGAACCTGGATGCTCATATTGGCTCCTACATATTCTACGAAGATCTTTATCGGTCAAAACGCATAACAACATACGTTGTTCCCTTTGTCATCGGTATGTTACTTGCCCGAGATTCGATCGTTGGTATCTCAATACCTAGTTCAATCTCGTTACTGGTAAGTCTCTTTACTTGTTCCGTAACACATCATCCCGGAACTAACTCATTAATTGCAATGATTGCAAGGCTTAAGTGATGTGTATTACCGAATGGGCCCAGAGATACCTCTCCGACAATCGGAGTGACAAATCCTAATCTCGAAATACGCCAACCCAACAAGTACCTTCGGAGACACCTGTAGAGCACCTTTATAATCACCCAGTTACGTTATGACGTTTGGTAGCACACAAAGTGTTCCTCTGGTAAACGGGAGTTGCATAATCTCATAGTCATAGGAACATGTATAAGTCATGAAGAAAGTAATAGCAACAAAGTAAACAATCAAGTGCTAAGCTAACAGAATGGGTCAAGTCAATCACATCATTCTCCTAATGATGTGATCCCGTTAATCAAATGACAACTCTTTGTCTATGGCTAGGAAACATAACCATGTTTGATCAATGAGCTAGTCAAGTAGAGGCATACTAGTGACACTTTGTTTGTCTACGTATTCACACAGGTATCATGTTTTTGGTTAATACAATTCTAGCATGAATAATAAACATTTATCATGAAATAAGGAAATAAATAATAACTTTATTATTGCCTCTAGGGCATATTTCCTTCAAAAACAGCACTGAGTTCAAGAACTACACCTTGGATGAGTTTCTTAGTGATGAGGGGATCAAGCATCAATATTCTGCACCTTACACCCCTCAAAAAAATGGTGTAGCGGAGAGGAAGAACCGGACGTTGATGGATGCGGCAAGGACCATGATGGCGGAGTTCAAGTCTCCATACAACTTTTGGGCCAAAGCTATCAACACTGCGTGTCATGCATCAAATCGGCTCTACCTCCGCAAAGGTTTGAACAAGACTCCATATGAGATACTCACTAGGAACAAGCCCAACCTCAAGTACTTCCGGGTGTTCGGGTGTAAGTGTTACATTTTCAAGAAAGGTGTTTGTTTGTCTGAATTTGAGGCTAGAGCTCATGAGGGCATATTTGTTGGCTATGCTACAAACTCCCGTGCTTACCGTGTCCTCAATAAGTCCACGGGACTTATTGAGGAGACGTGTAACGTGGAGTTTGATGAGAATAACGGCTCCCAAGTGGAGCAAAGTGGCACTTGTGATGTAGGTGATGAAATTCCTCCCCAAGCCATAAGAAGAATGGGTGTTGGCTTTATCTTACCCATTGAGGAACCCCTTGTGGCCCAAGGAGAAGGACAATGCTCCACTCAAGTGGAGCCATCACCAACCCAAGGCCCACACATTTCCGAAGAACAAAGTGAAGGCCCTCAATCTCAAGAACAAGACCAAGGGCAAGGTCAATCTCAAGATGGTGTTGTAACATCAAGTGATGACCAAGGTCAAGTTCTCTCCTCCGAGCAAGTTCAAGATCAAGAGCTTTCTCCAGATCAAGAACAAGCTCAAGACGGTGCTCAAGATGATCAAGTGACCACTCCTCGTCTCACCCCCGAGGAGGAATTGGAGCGCCGTGCCACCAAGATTTCTTCCAAGCTCTCCACCAAGGATCATCTCATGACAAATGTTCTTGGAAGCTTAAGAAAGGGGGTAAGCACTCATAGACAATTAGCAAACTATTGTGAACATCATGCGTTTGTCTCGTGTGTTGAACCCTAAAAGGTCTATGAGGTGCTCGAAGATCCGGATTGGCTCAATGCCATGCATGAAGAACTCAACAACTTCGAGTGCAACAATGTGTGGAGATTCATGCCAAGGCCAACGGGGAACCACAATGTCATTGGAACCAAGTGGATATTCAAGAACAAGCAAGATGCTCATGGGATTATCATTCGCAACAAGGCTCGTTTGGTAGCACAAGGCTACTCCCAAGTCGAGGGTATCAACTACGGTGAAACCTTTGCTCCCGTTGCTTGTCTTGAATCCATTCGCATGTTGATTTCATATGCTTCTCATCATAACTTTAAGTTACAACAAATGGATGTGAAGAGCGCTTTTCCTAATGGTCCTATTAATGAATTGGTATATGTCAAGTAACCCCACGGGTTCGAGGATCCCTACTTTCCAGATCATGTGTATCAACTCGATAAGGCACTCTATGGCCTTAAACAAGCCCCACGTGCGTGGTATGACCACCTTACCGAGTTGTTACAAGACCGTGGTTTTGAAGTTGGGATAATCGACCCCACTCGTTTTACTAAGAAGGTCAAAGGTGAGTTGTTTGTGTGCCAATTATATGTTGATGATATTATCTTTGGTTCCCCTAACAAAGCTTTCAATGAGGAATTTGCCCCTCTCACGACCTCAAAGTTCGAGATGTCTTCCATGGGAGAATTGAAGTTCTTTCTCGGGTTTGAAGTGAAGCAAAGGAGAGAAGGAACCTTCATCAACCAAGCCAAATACACTCAAGACATGCTCAAGAGATTCAAGCTAAGTGATGTCAAGCCGGCTTCCACTCCCATGCCCACTAAATGCCAACTTGACATTGATCCTAATGGTAAAGCGGTGGATTAAAAGGTATATCGCTCCATGATTGGCTCCTTGCTCTACCTTTGTGCATCTAGACCGGATATCATGTTGAGTGTGGGAATTTGTGCACAGTTTCAAGCCGCACCTAAGGAAAGTCACTTTGTGGTGGTCAAGTGAATCTTTCGATATTTGGCTCATACCCCAAACTTTGGCTTATGGTACCCAAGAGGAGCAAACTTCAAGCTTGTAGGTTATTCAGACTCGGATTGGGCGGGAGACAAAGTGGATAGGAAGTCCACTTCCTGAGGGTGCCAATTTCTTGGTTGCTCTTTAGTGAGTTGGTCTTCCAAGAAGCAAAGTTGCGTGTCTCTCTCGTCCACGAAAGCGGAGTATGTGGCTTCCGGTAGTTGTTGTGCACAACTTTTATGGACGAGGCAAACTTTAAAGGATTACGGAGTCATTTGTGACAAAGTGCCTCTTTGGTGTGACAATGAAAGTGCAATCAGGATTTCTCTCAACCCGGTGCAACACTTCAAGACGAAGCATATTGAGATCCGGTATCACTTCATCCGGGATCATATTAGGCGAGGGGAGATCGAGCTCAACTATGTCAACACTCTTGATAACCTTGCGGATATCTTCACAAAGCCCCTGGATGAAGCAAGATTTCGCGAGTTAAGGCATGAGCTAAATATCATTGATTCGAGTAATGTTGCTTGAACCCATGCACACCCCTCCATACTTAACTTGTTATCTTGTTTAGATGTAGGCATGGACATAGGGGGAGTGTTGTTCTCTCAATGGACTCTCCCTCCCCCCATTATGCATAAACTAATCAAACTCTTTCACTCTAGCCATTTTTGATGGTTCTTGTGCTTCAAAGATGAGTTTTGGTCATGGGCCCAAGGTTAAAATCTTCGCGGCGCCATACCTTCAAACTCAAACATAGGTGGTCTCGGCCACCGCCCTCTCTTGTAGGAGTGTGTGTTCTTCGTCTTCTTCGTGTTGGTTTTGAGTCTGTGTTCTCTCTTGTTTTCTAGTCGTTTTCTCTTTTTTGAGCTAAGCCGTGTAGCCTGTCTTGTTGTGTTAGAGCGGTACTACCGCAGGGTGCGCGGTACTACCGTTGATAAATGTCAAGCAGTACTACCGCCCACCCCAGCGGTACTACCGCTATGGGGCGGGCGCGGGGGGTTATGTTGGGGTCTGGGGAGTTGCTTTTCTCCCCCATACCCATTCGCCCCACTCGCTCGTCTTCCTCGTCGCTCCAGCAATGTCTCACCGCAGGAGGGCTTCGGCTGGCCGCCTTCTTTGTGTCGTTCCTCTCCAGTTCCTCTGGTGGAGTCGATCCCCACCGCGTCCTCTTGCCATGGATGCTGGTATTGCCCCTGTTCCCGTTCTCTTTTTGCCTAGATCTCACATCTAGTTGTTAGGGGCAATAGGCATTGCTTTTTCTTGATTTTTGGCTAAGTCGAGGCTTGAGTAGGATGGAGATGGCATCTAGGCCTTTTGGATTGATGATTGGTAGACTTTTTGAATTTGGCATCCCCGGTAGTGCCGGATCTGTCCATGGCAGTAGGGAACCGCCGTTCCTCGTCTAGAGCGATACTACTGCTCTTCGAGCACGGTACTAGCGCTCGAGCGGTACTGCCGCGGTGGGGTCGTGGTACTACCGCTGGATACCCAATTCCACTATTTCCTACCACTCTTTGATCTGTGTTGTCTTGTTTGGAGGCTTATGCTCTTTCTTTTGTGTTGTTTCTTCTGTTCGTGTGTTTGGTTCCAGGTGATGAACATCCTGAGCAGCAAGTCCGCCGTGTCAACCTCGGACGTGCAACGTCCAAGTGCTACCGCACCTCTGAGACAACGGCGGCCTCTTCAAGTGCTCCGCCAAGTGTTCCTCCAAGTGTTTCGCCTCAAATGAAGAAGATGAGTGCGTCCAAGCCCAAGCCAAGGGCCAAGTCTGTGACAGAGATGTCTGCCAAGGAATTCTGGGAGAAGCGTCGGCGCAACCCCTATGAGGTCGATCAAGAGCCTGCCTTCGTCAACCGCCTGTTCTGGAACCGCTTTCAGTATGTTTTCTACTTTGATGTGATCAAGGCCAATAAGAACCTTTTTGTTGACGTTCGCTCCATCGATGTTGCCTTTATGGAGAAGGATCCAGACTACTTTGGGGAGGCACTTCAGATGTGCTCTCAGTTGAACATCCTCAAGATCATGCAGTTCAACAAGGATTTTGATGCAGATTTAGTGGCTCGGTTTTATGCCATCGTCCATCTTGGGACCGATGTGGACAGGACTCTGACCTGGATGACAAATGGCAGGCTGCTTACTGTCAAGTGGAAGGCCTTCATGGAGCTTCTTGAAGTTGAGGATCAAGGTCTTGAGAACCCAATTGGCTATCGCCCTCACCGCAATGAAACTTCCACTCACAAGCAATCTCTCTGGCCATACTGTACCATGAAGGTTAACCAAGTGACTAAGAAGGAGACCTATGAGCTGCCAACATTTCTGGATATTCTCCATCGTATCTTCAGGGAGACACTTTTCCCTCGCATCGGCAACTTGGATATGGTACACTCTTATCTTGTGGACATGTTTCTTTTCTGTCAACATGAGAAGGAAGAAAACTCTGGAGACTCTTTGGATATCTCTCATGTCATGTGGTCAGAGTTGGTTTCCGCCGTCTCTGAGCGCAAGTGCTCAATCTATGGACCATTTATCATGTTGCTCATTGAGAAGGCCTGGGAGCATGTGTATCCGAGGGTGGTGCTGGAGACTGGAGATCTAGTTTCTCATGAGATCAAGCGTCTGAGGAAGAAGGAGAACTGGGGCACCACTGCTCCGAGTTCTGGCGTTCCGCCTGAAGCTGCTGACATGGAGACCGAGGCTAATGCTGATGATGATGATGATGACTATGAGCCATCTGGAGCAGAACCCTCTTGGGCAAAGAAGCTCAAGCGTAAGATGAAGAAACACTTATGCATGGAGTCTCACAGTCAGTACATGTCTCATGTGGCTGACAAGCAGGACAGGAGTCGTCACAAGGAGCTCATGCGTCAGTTGGGTGCGACCATTGCCAATGGATCTGAGGGCAAGATCACTGATGAGGAGGAGTGGATTCAGCAGCACTGTCCGTGGACCGACTTAGACACCGAGCAGTTTCCGACCGATGATGGCGGTGCAGACGATCATGCTGGGATATGATGTTCGAGATCCTCAGTTGGCTATCACCTAGAGCCGTAGCTTCGCTCTTTGCCTTTTTGGTGTCTCGATGCCAAAGGGGGAGAGAGTTTAGGGATTTGTGTCTTTGTTGAGTTGAGTTGCGAGCTTGTGTTTGTGTGGCGTGGTTGTCTTGCATGTATTTCTCGTGTTAGACCCTTTCGTGTGCTTGTTTGGGTGTGCTCGTGAGTCTTTCTGTCATATGGTGTAAGACATATGCACTCTATCGCATCGTATTGAGCTCAGGTTATCTTGTGCTAGTTATGCTTTGCTCTTATCTAATATCCTGCTTAGTGTTAGCCTTATTTGTTGCAAGATATGCTATGTCTATAAAATATAGGGGGAGTGTTGATCCTAGTATGTGTGCCATGCAGTCCAAAGCACTTTCATAAGATAGCACACATGTAGGGGGAGCCCGTCTATATTTTAGAGATGTGGGGTTTGCTTATGTCATATATTTTTTCCCTTTGTGCAAATCCCGTCTTGTCATCAATCCACCAAAAAGGGGGAGATTGTAAGGACATATTTATCCCTAAGGTGTTTTGGTGATTGATGACAATGCTTTTGCGGACTAATCATGTGCTTTGAGCTTTTCAGGGATTCATCCTTTGGCACGAGATGATTCTTTCCCTTCATAGGTTTTTATTCAAGACAGTGTAGCTCTTTCGTTTCTAGTTTTGTGGTCTCATCTTGTAGGAGTCACCGTACTATCAAGAGGGGGTCCGCTTTGGTATGGCTTGGGTGGAATCACCACGTACACTTCCTTTTTGCACCCTTTGAGCCTTCCCGCGTCGATGGAGGTCTCTTTTCTTGCGGTTTGAGCATGCTTTGGTCCAAGCGGTAGTACCGCGATACACAGCGGTAGTACCGCTTGTGGGTTCACAGCCGCAGTACCGCTGCTGTACCGGGCTCCTACCGCGTCGATTCGACGGGGTCTCCTCTCGTGTCGGGTTGTGCGGCACCTAGCAACGGTAGTAGAAGCGATAGTACCGCTCGAGAGTGGTAGTACCGCCCTACCACTGCGGCAGTACCGCACTGGGCATGTTTCCTGCTCTTTCTTCTAGCCCTCCCAGACTGCACGGTAGTACCGCGAGGGGGAGCGGTAGTACCGCTGGGTCCAGCGGTAGTACCGCTGCCCCCTGCGGTAGTACCGCCCTCTGCGGGGCTGTTTTGGGGAACACTTTTCATTTCCTCTCTATCTTCTGCATTGGTCGGGCATTGAGTCTTACTCGACTTAACACCTTGTAACATAGGCAAGAACCCTTTCTTAGCTTGATCCATTTTGAACTTCTTCAAAACCTTATCAAGGTATGTGCTTTGTGAAAGTCCAATTAAGCGTCTTGATCTATCTCTATAAATCTTGATGCCTAATATATCAGCAGCTTCACCGAGGTCTTTCATTGAAAAACTCTTATTCAAGTATCCTTTTATGCTATCCAGAAATTCTATATCATTTCCAATCAATAATATGTCATCCACATATAATATTAGAAATGCTATAGAGCTCCCACTCACTTTCTTGTAAATACAGGCTTCTCCAAAAGTCTGTATAAAACCATATGCTTTGATCACACTATCAGAACGTTTATTCCAACTCCAAGAGGCTTGCACCCGTCCATAAATGGATCGCTGGAGCTTTCACACTTTGTTAGTACCCTTTGGATCGATAAAACCTTCAGGTTGCATCATATACAACTCTTCTTCCAGAAATCCATTCAGGAATGCAGTCTTTACATCCATTTGCCAAATTTCATAATCATAAAATGCGGCAATTGCTAACATGATTCGGATGGACTTAAGCATCGCTACGGGTGAGAAGGTCTCATCGTAGTCAACTCCTTGAACTTGTCGAAAACCTTTTGCAACAAGTCGAGCTTTGTAGACAGTAACATTACCGTCAGCGTCAGTCTTCTTCTTGAAGATCCATTTATTCTCGATGGTTTGCCAATCATCGGGCAAGTCAACCAAAGTCCACACTTTGTTCTCATACATGGATCCCATCTCAGATTTCATGGCTTCAAGCCATTTTGCGGAATCTGGGCTCATCATCGCTTCCTCATAGTTCGTAGGTTCGTCATGGTCAAGTAACATGACCTCTAGAACAGGATTACCGTACCACTCTGGCGTGGATCTCACTCTGGTTGACCTATGAGGTTCAGTAGTAACTTGATCTGAAGTTTCATGATCATCATCACTATCTTCCTCAATAATTGGTGTAGGTGTCACAGGAACCGGTTTCTGTGATGAACTACTCTCCAATAAGGGAGCAGGTACAGTTACCTCATCAAGTTCTACTTTCCTCCCACTCACTTCTTTCGATAGAAACTCCTTCTCTAGAAAGGATCCATTCTTAGCAACAAATGTCTTGCCTTCGGATATGTGATAGAAGGTATACCCAACAGTCTCCTTTGGGTATCGTATGAAGACACATTTCTCCGCTTTGGGTTCGAGCTTATCAGGTTCAAGCTTTTTCACATAAGCATCGCAGCCCCAAACTTTAAGAAACGACAACTTTGGTTTCTTGCCAAACCACAGTTCATAAGGCGTCGTCTCAACGGATTTCGATGGTGTCCTATTTAACGTGAATGCAGTTGTCTCTAAAGCATGACCCCAAAACGATAGCGGTAAATCATTAAGAGACATCATAGATCGCACCATATCTAGTAAAGTACGATTACGACGTTCGGACACACCATTACGCTGTGGTGTTCCGGGTGGCGTGAGTTGCCAAACTATTCCGCATTGTTTCAAATGTAAACCTAACTCGTAACTCAAATATTCTCCTCCATGATCAGATCGTAGAAACTTTATTTTCGTGTTACGATGATTTTGCACTTCACTCTGAAATTCTTTGAACTTTTCAAATGTTTCAGACTTATGTTTCATTAAGTAGATATACCCATATCTGCTCAAATCATCTGTGAAGGTGAGAAAATAACGATACCCTCCGCGAGCTTCAATATTCATCGGACCACATACATCAGTATGTACGATTTCCAATAAATCTGTTGCTCGCTCCATTGTTCCGGAGAACGGCGTTTTAGTCATCTTGCCCATGAGGCATGGTTTGAAAGTACCAAGTGATTCATAATCAAGTGATTCCATAAGTCCATCAGTATGGAGTTTCTTCATGCGCTTTACACCAATATGACCCAAACGGCAGTGCCACAAATAAGTTGCACTATCATTAAAAACTCTACATCTTTTGGGTTCAACATTATGAATATGTGTATCACTACTATTGAGATTCAACACAAATAGACCACTCTTCAAGGGTGCATGACCATAAAAAATAGTACTCATATAAATAGAACAACCATTATTCTCAGATTTAAATGAATAACCGTCTCGCATCAAACAAGATCCAGATATAATGTTCATGCTTAACGCTAGCACCAAATAACAATTATTTAGGTCTAAAACTAATCCCGAAGGTAGATGTAGAGGTAGCGTGCCGACGACGATCACATCGACTTTGGAACCATTTCTCACGCGCATCGTCACCACGTCCTTAGCCAATCTTCGCTTAATCTGTAGTCCCTGTTCCGAGTTGCAAATATTAGCAACAGAACCAGTATCAAATACCCAGGTGCTACTGCGAGCTCTAATAAGGTACACATCAATAACATGTATATCACATATACCTTTGTTCACCTTGCCATCCTTCTTATCCGCCAAATACTTGGGGCAGTTCCGCTTCCAGTGACCAGTCGCTTTGCAGTAGAAGCACTTAGTCTCAGGCTTAGGTCCAGACTTGGGTTTCTTCTCTTGAGCAGCAACTTCTTTGCCGTTCTTCTTGAAGTTCCATTTCTTATTCCCTTTACCCTTTTTCTTGAAACTGGTTGTCTTGTTGACCATCAACACTTGATGCTCCTTCTTGATTTCTACCTCCGCAGCCTTTAGCATTGCGAAGAGATCGGGAATCGTCTTATCCATCCCTTGCATATTATAGTTCATCACAAAGCTCTTGTAGCTTGGTGGCAGTGATTGAAGAACTCTGTCAATGACACTATCAACCGGAAGATTAACTCTTAGCTGAGTCAAGTGATTATGGTACCCAGACATTCTGAGTATATGTTCACTGACAGAACTATTCTCCTCCATCTTGCAGCTGTAGAACTTATTGGAGACTTCATATATCTCAATCCGGGCATTTGCTTGAAATATTAACTTCAACTCCTGGAACATCTCATATGCTCCATGACGTTCAAAACGTTGTTGCAGTCCTGGTTCTAAGCCGTAAAGCATGGCACACTGAACTATTGAGTAGTCATCAGCTTTGCTCTGCCAGACGTTCATAACATCTGGCGTTGCTCCTGCAACGGGTTTGGCACCCAGCGGTTCTTCCAGGACATAATTCTTCTGTGCAGCAATGAGGATAATCCTCAAGTTACAGACCCAGTCCATGTAATTGCTACCATCATCTTTCAACTTTGCTTTCTCAAGGAACACATTAAAATTCAACGGAACAACAACACAGGCCATCTATCTACAATAACATAGAAAAGCAAAATAATATCAGGTACTAAGTTCATGATAAATTGAAGTTCAATTAATCATATTACTTAAGAACTCCCACTTAGATAGACATCCCTCTAGTCATCTAAGTGATCACATGATCCATATCAACTAAACCATAACCGATCATCACGTGAAATGGAGTAGTTTTCAATGGTGAACATCACTATGTTGATCATATCTACTATATGATTCATGCTCGACCTTTCGGTCTCACTGTTCCGAGGCCATATCTGCATATGCTAGGCTCGTCAAGTTTAACCCGAGTATTTTGCGTGTGTAAAACTGCCTTACACCCGTTGTAGATGAACGTTGAGCTTATCACACCCGATCATCATGTGGTGTCTCGGCACGACGAACTTTGGCAATGGTGCATACTCAGGGAGAACACTTTTACCTTGAAATTTAGTGAGAGATCATCTTATAATGCTACCGTCAAACAAAGCAGAATAAGATGCATAAAGGATAAATATCACATGCAGTCAATATAAGTGATATGATATGGCCATCATCTTCTTGTGCCTTTGATCTCCATCTCCAAAGCATCGTCATGATCACCATCGTCACCGGCGCGACACCTTGATCTCCATGTTAGCATCGTTGTCGTCTCACCAACTATTGCTTCTACAACTATTGCTACCGCTTAGTGATAAAGTAAAGCAACTATAGGGCGATTGCATTGCATACAATAAAGCGACAACCATATGGCTCCTGCCAGTTTCTGATAACTATGTTACAAAACATGATCATCTCATACAATAAATATAGCATCATGTCTTGACCATATCACATCACAACATGCCCTGCAAAAACAAGTTAGACGTCCTCTACTTTGTTGTTGCAAGTTTTACGCGGCTGCTACGGGCTGAGCAAGAACCGTTCTTACCTACGCATCAAAACCACAATGATAGTTCGTCAAGTTAGTGCTCTTTTAACCTTCTCAAGGACCGGGCGTAGCCACACTCGATTAAACTAAAGTTGGAGAAACTGGCACCCGCCAGGCACCTGTGTGCAAAGCACGTCGGTAGAACCAGTCTCGCGTAAGCATGCGCGTAATGTCAGTCCAGGCCGCTTCATCCAACAATACCGCCGAACCAAAGTATGACATGCTGGTAAGCAGTATGACTTGTATCGCCCACAACTCACTTGTGTTCTACTCGTGCATATAACATCTATGCAATAACCTGGCTCGGATGCCACTGTTGGGGAACGTAGTAATTTCAAAAAAAATCATACGCGGACGCAAGATCATGGTGATGCATAGCAACGAGATGGGAGAGTGTCGTCCACGTATCCTCGTAGACCGTTAAGCGGAAGCATTATGACAACGCGATTGATGTAGTCGTACGTCTTCAAGATCGACCGATCCTCAGTACCGAACGTACGACACCTCCGCGGTTAGCACACGTGCAGCTCGGTGACGTCCCACGAACTCATGATCCAGTAGAGCTCGGGGAAGAGTTTCGTCAGCACGACGGCGTGGTGACGATGTTGATGAAGCTACCATTGCAGGGCTTCGCCTAAGCACCGCTATAGTATGACCAAGGTGGATTATGGTGGAGGGGGGCACCACACACGGCTGGGAGAGATCAATGATCAACTTGTGTGTCTAGAGGTGCCCCCTGCCCCCGTATATAAAGGAGCAAGGGGGAGGCCGGCCGTCCCTAGAGGGCGCGCTAGGAGGAGGAATCCTCCTCCTAGTAGGAGTAGGATTCCCCTCTTTCCTACTCCCACTAGGCGGGGGAAAGGAAGGGGGAGAAGGAAAGGGGGGCGCCCCCCCCCCCTCCTACTCCAATTCAGACCAGAAGGGGAGGGGGCGCGCGGCCTGCCCTGGCCGGCCCCTCTCTCTCTCCACTAGGGCCCAACAAGGCCCATTAACCCCCGGGGGGTTCCGGTAACCCCTCCGGCACTCCGGTAAAATCCCAATTTCACCCAGAACTCTTCCGATGTCCAAATGTAGGCTTCCAATATATCAATATTTATGTCTCGACTATTTTGAGACTCCTCTTCATGTCCGTGATCATATCCGGGACTCCGAACTACCTTCGGTATATCAAAACATATAAACTCATAATACTGATCGTCACAGAACTTTAAGCGTGCGAACCCTACGGGTTCGAGAACTATGTAGACATGACCGAGACATGTCTCGGGTCAATAACCAATAGCGGAACTTGGATGCTCATATTGGTTCCTACATATTCTACGAAGATCTTTATCGGTCAAACCGCATAATAATATACGTTGTTCCCTTTGTCATCGGTATGTTACTTGCCCGAGATTCGATCGTCGGCATCCCAATACCTAGCTCAATCTCGTTACCTGTAAGTCTCTTTACTCGTTTCATAATGCAACATCCTGCAACTAACTCATTAGTCACATTGCTTGCAAGGCTTATAGTGATGTGCATTACCGAGAGGGGCCAGAGATACCTCTCTGACAATCGGAGTGACAAATCCTATTCTTGATCTATGCCAACTCCACGAACACCATCGGAGACACCTGTAGAGCACCTTTATAATCACCCAGTTATGTTCTGATGTTTGGTAGCACACAAAGTGTTCCTCCGGTATTCGGGAGTTGCATAATCTCATAGTCATAGGAACATATATAAGTCATGAAGAAAGCAATAGCAGTAAACTTAAACGACCAAGTGCTAAGCTAACGAAATGGGTCAAGTCAATCACATCATTCTCCTAATGATGTGATCCCATTGATCGAATAACATCTCATGTCTATGGCTAGGAAACTTAACCATCTTTGATCAATGAGCTAGTCAAGTAGAGGCATACTAGTGACACAATGTTTGTCTATGTATTCACACATGTATTATGTTTCCGGTTAATACAATTCTAGCATGAATAATAAACATTTATCATGAAATAAGTAAATAAATAATAACTTTATTATTGCCTCTAGGGCATATTTCCTTCACGTTAAGCATGAACATTATATCTGGATCTTGTTTGATGCAAGACGGTTATTCATTTAAATCAGAGAATAATGGTTGTTCTATTTATATGAGTAATATCTATTATGGTCATGCACCCTTGATGAGTGGTCTATTTTTACTTAACCTTGATAGTAGTGATACACATATTCATAGTATTGAAGCCAAAAGATATAAGTTTAATAATGATAGTGCAACTTATTTGTGGCACTGTCGTTTAGGTCATATTGGTGTAAAGCGCATGAAGAAACTCCATGCTGATGGGCTTTTGGAATCACTTGATTATGAATCACTTGATGCTTGCGAACCATGCCTCATGGTCAAGATGACTAAGACTCCGTTCTTCAGAACAATGGAATGAGCAACAGATTTATTGGAAATAATACATAGTGATGTATTCGGTCCGATGAGTGTTGATGCTCGTGGCGGGTATCGTTATTTTCTGACCTTCACAGATGATTTGAGCAGATGTGGGTATATCTACTTGATGAAACATAAGTCTGAAACATTTGAAAAGTTCAAAGAATTTCAGAGTGAAGTGGAAAATCATCGTAACAAGAAAATTAAGTTTCTATGATCTGATCGTGGAGGTGAATATTTGAGTTATGAGTTTGGTATTCATTTGAAACAATGCGGAATAGTTTCGCAACTCACGCCACCTGGAACACCACAGCGTAATGGTGTGTCCGAACGTCATAACTGCACTTTATTAGATATGGTGCGATCTATGATGTCTCTTACTGATTTACCGCTATTGTTTTGGGGTATGCTTTAGAGAGGGCTGCACTCACGTTAAATAGGGCACCATCGAAATCCGTTGAGACGACACCATATGAACTGTGGTTTGGCAAGAAACCCAAGTTGTCGTTTCTTAAAGTTGGGGCTGCGATGCTTATGTGAAAAAGCTTCAACCTAATAAGCTCGAACCCAAATCGGAGAAATGTGTCTTCATAGGATACCCAAAGGAGACTGTTGGGTACACCTTCTATGACAGATCCGAAGGCAAGATATTTGTTGCTAAGAATGGATCCTTTCTAGAGAAGGAGTTTCTCTCGAAAGAAGTGAGTGGGAGGAAAGTAGAAATTGATGAGGTAATTATACTTGCTCCCTTATTGGAAAGTAGTTCATCACAGAAATCAGTTCCAGTGATTCCTACACCAATTAGTGAGGAAGCTAATGATGATGATCATGAAACTTCTGATCAAGTTACTACCAAACCTCGTAGGTCAACCACAGTAAGATCCGCACCAGAGTGGTACGGTAATCCTGTTCTGGAGGTCATGTTAGTTGACCATGATGAACCTACGAACTATGAGGAAGCAATGATGATCCCAGATTCTGTGAAATGGATTGAGGCCATGAAATCTGAGATGGGATTCATGTATGAGAACAAAGTGTGGACTTTGGTTGACTTGTCCAAGGATCGGCAAGCCATAGAGAATAAATGGATCTTCAAGAAGAAGACTGACGCTGACGGTAATGTTATTGTCTACAAAGCTTGACTTGTTACGAAAGGTTTTCGACAAGTTCAAGGAGTTGACTACGATGAGACCTTCTCACCCGTAGCGATTCTTAAGTCCGTCCGAATCATGTTAGCAATTGCCGCATTTTATGATTATGAAATTTGGCAAATGGATGTCAAAACTGCATTCCTTAACGAATATCTTAAAGAAGAGTTGTATATGATGCAACCAGAAGGTTTTGTCGATCCAAAAGGTGCTAACAAAGTGTGTAAGCTCCAGCGATCCATTTATGGACTGGTGCAAGCATCTCGGAGTTGGAATATATGCTTTGATAGTGTGATCAAAGCATATGGTTTTATACAGACTTTTGGAGAAGCCTGTATTTACAAGAAAGTGAGTGGGAGCTCTGTAGCCTTTCTGATATTATATGTGGATGGCATATTATTGATCGGAAATGATACTGAATTTCTGAATAGCATAAAAGGATACTTGAATAAGAATTTTTCAATGAAAGACCTTGGTGAAGCTGCTTATATATTGGGCATCAAGATCTATAGAGATAGATCAAGACGCTTAATTGGACTTTCACAAAGCACATACCTTGATAAAGTTTTGAAGAAGTTCAAAATGGATCAAGCAAAGAAAGGGTTCTTGCCTGTGTTACAAGGTGGGAAGTTGAATCAGACTCAATGCCCGACCACTGCACAAGATAGAGAGTAAATGGAAGTCATTCCCTATGCTTCAGCCATAGGTTCTAACATGTATGCAATGTTGTGTACCAGACCTGATGTGTGCCTTGCTATTAGTTTAGCAGGGAGGTACCAAAGTAATCTCGGGGTGGATCACTGGACAGTGGTCATAAACATCTTGAAATACCTAAAAAGGACAAAGGATATGTTTCTTGTTTATGAAGGTGACAAAGAGCTCATCATAAACGGTTACGTCGATGCAAGCTTTGACACTGATCCGGATGACTCTAAGTCACAAACCGGATACATATTTTTATTGAATGGTGGAGCTGTCAGTTGGTGCAGTTCTAAGCAAAGCGTCGTGGCGGGATCTACGTGTGAAGCAGAATACATAGCTGCTTCGGAAGAAGCAAAGGAAGGAGTTCATATCCGATCTTGGTGTCATACCTAGTGCATCGGGTCCAATGAAAATCTTTTGTGACAATACTGGTGCAATTGCCTTGGCAAAGGAATCCAGATTTCACAAGAGAACCAAGCACATCAAGAGATGCTTCAATTCCATCCGCGATCAAGTCAATGAGGGAGACATAGAGATTTGCAAGATACATACAGATGTGAATGTTGCAGACCCGTTAACTAAGCCTCTCTCACGAGCAAAACATGATCAGCACCAAGACTCCATGGGTGTTAGAATCATTACAATGTAATCTAGATTATTGACTCTAGTGCAAGTGGGAGACTGAAGGAAATATGCCCTAGAGGCAATAATAAAGTTGTTATTTACATTTCCTTATATCATGATAAATGTTTATTATTCATGCTAGAATTGTATTAACCGGAAACTTAGTACATGTGTGAATACATAGACAAACAAAGTGTCACTAGTATGCCTCTACTTGACTAGCTCGTTAATCAAAGATGGTTAAGTTTCCTAGCCATAGACATGAGTTGTCATTTGATGAACGGGATCAAATCATTAGAGAATGATGTGATTGACTTGACCCATCCTTTAGCTTAGCACTATGATCGTTTAGTTTATTGCTATTGCTTTCTCCATAACTTATACATGTTCCTATGACAATGAGATTATGCAACTCCTGAATACCGGAGGAACACTTAGTGTGCTATCAAACGTCACAACGTAACTGGGTGATTATAAAGATGCTCTACAGGTGTCTCCAATGGTGTTTGTTGAGTTGGCATAGATCGAGATTAGGATTTGTCACTCCGATTGTCGAAGAGGTATCTCTGGGCCCTCTCGGTAGTGCACATCACTATAAGACTTGCAAACAATGTGACTAATGAGTTAGTTGCGGGATGTTGCATTATGGAACGAGTAAAGAGACTTGCCGGTAACGAGATTGAACTAGGTATGATGATACCGACGATCGAATCTCAGACAAATAACATACTGATGACAAACGGAACTACGTATGTTGTTATGCGGTTTGACCGATAAAGATCTTTGTAGAATATGTAGGAACCAATATGAGTATCCAGGTTCCGCTATTGGTTATTGACCGGAGATGAGTCTCGGTCATGTCTACATAGTTCTCGAACCCGTAGGGTCCGCATGCATAACGTTCGATGACGATCGGTATTACGAGTTTATGTGTTTTGATGTACCGAAGGTAGTTCGGAGTCCCGGATGTGATTGCGGACATGACAAGGAGTCTCGAAATGGTCAAGACATGAAGATTGATATATTGGAAGGTTATGTTCGGACACCGGAAAGGTTTCGAATGAGTTCGGGCATATACCGGAGTACCGAGGAGTTACCGGAACCCCCGGGGGCTAAATGGGCCTACATGGGCTTTTGTGGGAGAGAGAGGAGGCGGCCAAGAGGTGGGGGCGCCCCCCCCCCCCCAAGCCCAATCCGAATTGGGAGGGGGACCGGCCCCCATTTCCTTCCTCTCCTCTTCCCTTTCCTCTCCCCTCCTATTAGGACTAGGGAAGGGGGAAACCTACTCCTAGTAGGAGTAGGAAACCCCCTTGGGGCGCACCATGAAGGGTCGGCCGGCCCCCTCCTCCCCTCCTTTATATACGGGGGGCACCCCATAGACACACAAGTTGACAATTGTTTTAGCCATGTGCGGTGCCCCCCTCCACAGATACACACCTCGGTCATACCATCGTAGTGCTTAGGTGAAGCCCTACGCCGGTAACTTCATCATCACCGTCAACACGTCGTCATGCTGACAAAACTCTCCCTCGGCCTCAACTGGATCAAGAGTACGAGGGACGTTACCGAGCTGAACGTGTGCAGATCGCGGAGGTGACGTGCGTTCGGTACTTGATCGGTTGGATCGCGAAGACGTTCGACTACATCAACCGCATTTCTTAACGCTTTCGCTTTCGGTCTACGAGGGTACGTAGACATACTCTCCCCTCTCGTTGCTATGCATCCCTAGATAGATCTTACGTGATCGTAGGAATTTTTTTGAAATACCGTGTTCCCCAACACAAACACCTAACTAGTTTATTTCGTTTCCGCTCACCCGCCACCCCCTCGCCGCCAGCTATTTATACCTAGAAACGCCGTCACAACTGTCCCGTCAGTCCAACCGCGACCCCGCTGCCTATCCCCGCCACCAGCCACCGCCGATCGCCCGCCTCCTTCACCGGCGATTTGTGCCCGAAAACGCTATCGTGGGAAACGCTGTCGCCGCCCGTCCTTCCACCCGTGACCCTGTGGCCTATCCCCAACACAAGTCGCGCCACCCTAGCCGCCGATGACTCGCCGATTTGAGTCCGCCCCGCCAATGACCGCGCGACCGATATGGAGGTTCGCCGGAACTCTGGCGGCCGTAATGGACGTAGCCGCCTCCCCTGTAGCCGACGCCCGCCGCCGGAGCTAGTAGGATAGTCGCGCGA
>NC_041388.1:333534634-333581067 GCF_002162155.2 Triticum dicoccoides
GTTTTCTCGGGAGTTGCGTCACCGTGAGCGAAGTCCTCCGGCAGTTGCACAAACGTCCTGAGGCTGTTGAAGCAGCCACCCCTACCCCAGACGGGCTTTGTGCTGCCCATCAACGCTCCGACCCGCCGTCGGTCAGTTTCTTCCACCTCGCACGCAATGTCTTCGACAAATTATTTGTTGGAGTAGAAGGTTTACATCACCAAATATACATCATCTGTTGGAGTAGAAGGTTTACATCATCAAATATATATCATGTGTTGGAGTTGGCCTCTTTTTTGAAGATGTAAAAATCACTTTTTGATTATGTAAATGATACAACACCCGTTATACATCTCCCAATCTACTGCAAATGCTCTTACAAGTTAGCTCTCCGTGTTAGCCAAGCACATTTGTCAGCTGGACTAGCTGCCGTCATCCCTTTTGTTGCGTAAGGTATGTATTTCGACTCCACGCGCCCGCATTTATTTTTCATGAAATTTTACATCGGACGCCTTTGAGTGGGCCGGCCCATTTGCGATTATTGGACGCACGCAGACATCAGCTCTCCTAAAACATTGGGCTTGGGATCCGCCTTGCGGAGGGAGGATACTGGAAGCCCACATTCAGCCTCAGACTGGCTAAGCCGCCTGGGACCTCCTCCTATAGCCCGCTCTCTGCGGCAAAGAGCCGCCGTTTCACACAAGCAACTCAACGGCTGGGCCGATAGACGACCTTCTACTACCAGTCCAGCTAGCTGTCTTGTCTGAGCATATTGTTGCGTCAACGCTAAAGAACCAATACTGCGCAGATCCAAATTATTTTAGGATTTTCGAAAGCATTTTTTCTTCAAAAAACGGAATCTTCTATGACAAGCAACACTTTTCAATTTTCTGAACAAATTTAAAAAAAACATTTTCGAAAACCAGAATGTTTTTAGAAAATCATCAAGATTTCTTGAAACGGGAACATTTTTCCAAATTCCAAAACAAAGTTGGAGACGCGAACATATTTTGAAATTCCTGAACAATATTTGAAAACACAAACATTTTTTGAAACTTGTGAACAATATATGAAACTGAGCAAATTTTTGCAACTCCGAAAAATAAAAAAAAAATAAAAATTTCCAAAATAAAATTTGGAGACGCCACACTTTCCAAATTTCTGAACAAAGTTTTTACAAAATATTTTTTCTAAAAAAATAAAAAAAATTAGAAAACATGAAGATTTCATGAAACAAGAACATTTTTCCAAATTCGAGAACAAAATTTGGAGACGCGAACATATTTAGAAACTCTTGAACAATATTTGAAAACACAAACATTTTTTTAAACTTGTGAACAATTTATGAAACTGAGAAAACTTTTAAAACACCTAAAAATAAAAATAAAAGTTCGAAAATAAAATTTGGAGACGCCACACTTTCCAAATTTCTGAACAATTTTTTTTAAAAAAAATACATTTTCGAAAACAAGATTTTTTTTAGAAAACATGAAGATTTCATGAAACAGGAACATCTTTCCAAGTTCCAAAACAAAATTTGGAGACGCGAACATAATTTGAAACTCCTGAACAAAATTTGAAAACACGAACATTTTTTAAAACTTGTGAACAATTTATGAAACTGAGACATGTGAAACTCAGGAAAAAAATAAAATCAGGAAAATTTCAAAAACAAAATTTGGAGACGCAACAGTTTCAAAATTTCTGAACAGATTTTTAAAAATAGTTTTTTTAAACAGAAATATTTAGAAAATCATGAAAATATCTTGAAAATGGGAATATTTTTCCAAATTCCAAAACAAAATTTGGACATGTGAACATATTTTGAAACTGTTGAACAAAATTTGAAAACACGATCATTTTTTAAAACTTGTGAACAATTTATGAAAATGAGATATTTTCTAAAACTCCGAAAAAATAAAACATGAACATTTTTTGCTATTTTCGAACAAATTTTGAAAATGGTAAAAAGAATTAACACCGGAATAGTTTCTGTGAAGTTGTGAAAATTTTGAAGAAAAACATTAGCAACAATTTTGGAAAACAAGAACATCTTTTGAAAATCCCGACCATTTTTTGAATTTGTGAATAATTTTTGAAAAGGACCATTTGTTGAATTTTCGAATATATTTTAAAAGCAAGAACAATTTTCGAACATGAACTTTCTTTAAGAAGATAAAATAACTTTGAAAAATAAAAATAAAAAAATAAACAGGAACGAAAAAAGAAAAGAAAAAGAAACCAAAACAGAAAAACAAAAAAGAAACAGTAAAACCGGTAAAAGAGATTAAAAAAACGGTTCAGGGAACATTCTAGAAGGTTCCCAAAACCGGCTGGAGTAGGTGCACTGTGTACGCGTAAGTGGGCCGGCCCATCGCGTCGCCGCTCGGTCGCTCGCCTGTGTGAAGCGCCGGCAGTTTGACGCAGAGAGCGTCAAATAGGAAATTCCAAGCCGCCTAGCCCAGCGCAGCGACTTCTGGAGTCCTCCAGCCAGCGCACGTGCCGTGCACGAAAAAATGGCCGAGGAGGGTAGGCACATCGCCGCCGGTGACCCCATCCGGCCGCCGCGGCTGGAGGATGCCGGCCTGGAGGACTGCGCGCTCCCGCCGGAATCCATCGCCGAGGCTTTCTCCCTTGCGGCGTTGGCCGTCTCCTCCCGCCTCCCCAACCTCTTCCTCTCCGACGACGAGGACGAGGACGAGGGAGGTGACCCGCTCGCGCCTCGTGGAGGCTGCGTGGAGGACGCGGGACCCACCCGCGGGGCCATTCCCGACGCCCTTGTTGGCGCAGGGGGCGGCAGCGAGGGCGGCGCCGACGAGGTCGTGGTCGTCGGCGGCGGTGGCGGAGGAGGCGGCGACGAGGTGGTAGTCGTCGGGCGCGGAGACGAGGAAGATAGGGTTGTTGTGGTCGGAGAAGAGCTGGGGCAGGAGAAGCGTTGCGGCAAGGGAACCAGAGAAGGAGAGCGCCGGAAGGAGGAGGAGGAGGAGATGGTGGAGAAGGCCATCTTGCTGGAAGATTTTGCGTGAGCTTTGTGAGCTTTTCCTTTAGCCTGATAAGATATTTCCCTTCCTTGTTTGTTTGACTTGTAATGTAGTGAATCTCCCTATGAGGAAGGCAAGAGTGAATTTATCTCAGATGTAGTGTTTAATTTTAAGATCATTACTAATGTGGTGTTTGATTTTAAGAACAGATGACAGTATGTTAGTCTCCAATGGCAAGCTACTTAGCATCAATGGTATTCGATTTAGTGCACTGCTGATGATTGTTGCTGTTTTCCTGTTCGATTGTTCAAAGAAGTTAGTGACAAGCTGCGAATGCACCTGACATTATTGGTTGTTGTAAAGGGAAATGATGCAAATGTGATTGTGTGTCTGATATATAATGTGTCTTAGTAGGGCTTGCAAACAGAGAAATGTTAGAAGAAACCACTGGATCTGACATGGCACCAAATCTTTCTATGGAAAAATGTTTGGTGCAGAAACCTTCCTCCATAAATTTATGAAGTGGGAAAATAATACAAGGCATCACTCGTAAAAATGAATAGAACAGAGCAGACTTTTTATTGATCATGAACATGATTTGTACTTTTTCAACTGGAACTGAAATTGGATTACTGATAAACTAACACCATTGCAGTACACAGTACCACTCTCATGAGGGAATTTAGTGAAAGCTTTTCTGTAAAATAATTAGATGTGCTCAGGTCACTAGCAGGTTAGACTTTTTTTTTGGTGTGTGGAAATAGCAGGTTAGACTGGTTAGTATGCTGATATCCCGGCCTATCAGACAATTGTTGTGTCAAAGTGAATGGAAGCGTTGAAAGGATGTATGAGTATGTTATATGGCCGGTTTAGCTAGGCCCAGCCGCCGACGCGCCCGATCATCGCCCCGTCCCACTCCATCCTTCCCCTACAACCTCCGGAGCAGATCCTTGTTCAATAGCTGAGTAACTAGTTAAATAGCTTGAAGGATTTTTCATCGTATAACATGGTCAAAGATAGTCACTGAGTCATTTCATTTCATTGTTGTGCCTATATCTTTGCAGCCCTGCAGGTAGCTTCCATGCTTAATCGTCTTATCTACAACACAAGATGAACTCAATGGTTCAAGTAATGATAAAAGATTTCAGCTAAGTCATCTAACAATCTGCTTAACAAAGATTTTTTTTTTTGCAACTAGCGCTTTTGATTGGCCAGTCACCCTTCCTGGTAGGATTACTGCAAAAAGGATATGATAGCCTGTTTCTCAAAAATCGATATATAAATTTTGATTGGGTCAGAGATTCACAGAACTACCATTATTTGCAATTGTTAATATGTTTGAGATATAATCATATAGCATGTGTCCATCTAGTCCTGTTTATGAGGTTTATCAGCTTTGTATTTCCATGTGCTTCAGTATTCCAACTTCCAAGTTAAGTCCTTGACCTGATTACTGGTGACCAACTCGCGTTAAGTGGGAATGAGCGATTCATTTATGTGATCTCAAGTGCTTAATGCATCAGTGATGCCAGATGTTTGGAGAGGTGCTTAACAGAAGATACCTATCTTTTCTTGCCATCTAGGACAGCTGCTAAGTAACTAATTTTGTAGCATTGACGCTTGTGGGCACTAGTGTTTAACAGGTATTTGGGTGTGTAACTACCTCTAACTAATAGAAAAGTCAACTACCGAAGCACCTATGCTTCTTACTTGGGTAAATGATGATGTGGTTATACTGCCCCTCTGTAGCACCCTGTAGAAGAATGTTTAATTGTGGATATCCTGATGGCTCCAATTTTTTTGTGTAGTATTAATTCATCTGGTCGTACAAAACACTGGATATTCTTCATACCATGCTTATAATGTGTTTCTTATCTTACTGATATAAAAAGAAAGAAAGAAAAATTGGACAAGATCAAAACTGTTCTTACCTGAAATGAATGTATGTGGCTGTCACAGTCTCACAGAGCCCCTCACCTTCCACATAGCAGCAGTGCTGATATGTGGATTGTGGATATGGATATTAGGTGCCTAACATGAGCTGATATATGCATTGTCGATATGGGTAAGGTGCTTAAGATGAGCTAATTGGTTACTGGGGATTTCCTTGTTCCATGAACTGAAACTCTGAGAGCACCATGCAAGGGGTGCTGGCCTGCTGGGAACATTTCAGACCTCTTAGCCTCCAATTTATCGACAACATATAGTTAGACCATGTGAAGTGAAGCTTTTGCCTTGTTGTGGACAGTATCCACTGCAGTCACGGGGAGAACCGACGCCCCTAAATTGGATTTTGTGAAACCACCGAGACTACAAACAGAATCTCTACCTTGTTGGCAGGCTTACAAGCGCAAGAAGTTGCTCGTTGATCTTTCTTGCATCAGAAATGCCCAAAAACATTGCTCTCAGGTGCTTATCAGAAGATAGTGGAGCTAGGACTGTGCAGAGAAATGAGGCAGACATCAGTACATCACTGTAGCTGCTTTGATCAATCTGTGCACCATGTCCACCGCAGGCCTAGCGTGGAGCATCATTGACAGGGATCACGGGTGGTATTGCCTACTAATGAGGCCAAGAAGCTCAGCTTAAGTCATGCTGATGTGCAGTCTGCATTATTGTCCTTGCTTTCCAGGTGTTCAACTGCAATCGGTTTTGGCTGATGCTCCTGCTACAGGGTGAGGTACATGCTGGCCTATGTGCACACAAGACATTTTCATCACCATTAGGGGTTTGAATCTGTGCTTCTTAAGATACTAGTGTGTTTATTTACATGCACTGGAGTGAGCATGGTCTGTTCATGGCTAATGTGGATAGCATCGTCACTCACGGGTGGTGGAGAACCGGAGAAGGAAATGCAGTGTCTTGCCATCCTGGAACAGTTGCGAGTTGTAGGCTTGTAGCCATCATTCTTGCGAAGTTTTGTCTGATGTGGGGTGGTCTTGTCATCTCAATCTGCAAGGGCAGGTGAACAAAGATAATCGATAGGTCGAAAATCTGGTAGGGAAATGTTGCACAGTTTGTGGTGCAAAATTTTGGTACGCATCTCCTGAAGCTTTTCCTTGCAGGCATGTTTCTCGTGCTCCATTCTTGACGGTGACAGGAAGGGAGCAGGCATCCAAGACACTCAAAATCCTGGAGAGATAATGCAATGCCATGGCCAGCACAAAAGGCAGGCGATGAAGAAGAAAAGGTATATAATATTCCGAGTGCCATGGACAAAAGCATGCTTATGAATGATTCTGCATCCTGGAAAGATGATCTCTGCACTGCATGTGATAATTATGCCAGTGTAGTGTATGGTGGTGGTAAGTTAACCCTACAAGGAGCACTCCCAAGATCGGATCCAGTCCACCATCAGGCTTGATCAAAGTATGCCATCTTTCATTCTTCCAGATTCAAAATTTAAAAAGCTGTAGTACTGATACCCATGCATGCATGTGCCGTTGCAGCTCTGGTCATGCTGTTGCATCATTCATGGCGGGTTTAGCGGCTGGAGTGGAGATCTAAGTTCATTCCAAACGAAAACCGAAGACCATGCGTGTACCGTAATACGGCTGCCTAGTTGCTGCCGTGCTGCCCTTTTAATAATGGAGATGCCAGATCCCTGGCCTGTGCTTATTTTTTACTACGCACTACATGATGTGCATGACCCTTTCCAGGAAAGTGAGATGATTGATCGGGGTTTGCTTGTTCTGGGGATAAGGATTCATGATTTCCTGGGTCAACACGCAAAAGTGTGAAATCCTTGATAGCAACTTTATGTTTCACTTGAAATTCACATGTTTCAGACCTCTTTGAGCATCCATCCACTGGTTATCTGATCTGCAGGACACCATATTGATTGGGCAGACGCGTAGTACGTGGGGCAGCTCTCCAGCATGGAGCTGACTCACTCTTTTGTCTTGCAGCAGCCACGATCTTCTCTGGAGCACTTCTACTGCGTGTGGTTACGGTCTGAACAGAGACACAGAGTCCTCTTTTTTCGTGCTTCGGGTATGGAAAAAATGTCAGATTTGTCAATTCTGGCGGTCTTGTTGCAAAATAAATGCATTTTTGTATTGCTGTGAACACCCACGACGGGGTGTGCTCATTGAGTCATTGGTAAGACAATCTTGTGAATTTTACTGCTCGTAGCACACATTGCTCTCCTCACGCATTAGGCTGCTCATAGTGGGAGTAACATAGGTAGTAATTTAGATGCCACATAAGCAAAAATGATGAGGTGGCAAGTAGTTAATGAGGAGAGAGGCAAATAGAGTAACATAATATGTTACCATCACATAGCGCTTTCCAATGCAAAATGAGTCTACAAAATAATAAATGAAGACATCTATGTTACCACATATATGATACTACGCACTATGAAGGTAGTAACATAGACTAGTAACATATGCATGTTACTAGTCTAAGTTACTCTCCACTATGACCAGCCTTACACCTTCATGTTCTCTGTGGCTGGGTCGGATCTCGCATTCAATGAACTCTGAATTTTCTGCACAAGGCGTGTAATAAATGGAGATGACCGTGAGAAGTGGCTGAGCAATTGAGACAGACAGACAAATACGAGTATTTAACCAAAAACTACCACAATTCACGGAACCATGACAAAAAATTACCACTTTACGATTTTGTGTGAAAAACTACCGCTTTTTTCCTAAACCGTGGCAAAAAACTACCAAGTCTGAAAAGAGCCCGATTTGACTCTTTTAAGTGCGTTTCTGACAGAGTTGGCCCACACATAAGCAGGCTAAAAAAGCAATCGGGTCCCTAGTTTTTTTTAAAAAAGCAATCCAGTCCTCGGCGAGGCACAGCACGCTCGCGGCGACGGCGGCGGCTGCTGCGCACGCAAGCCAGCCGGCCAGCAAGCGGCGAGCGTCGTGGCGGCGGTGCTCGTGCTCCTCTACATCTCCTTGCTGCAGCAGCTTGCTGAGCAGCAGCAGCCCAGCCCCTCTTCTCCTTCTCCACTGTCTCCTCTCCGTCTCCTTCTCCTCTGCCTCCTCTCCTTCTCTTGCAGCAGCAGCACGGGCACGAGCTCCTCCTCTCGCACAGCCCCGCCGCACTGCACAGCCGCACCTCGTCGCAGCCCCACTGCCGCACGCGCACACGCAGCCGTGCGCAACCGCTCGAGCAGCCGCCCCGCCGGCTTGCCGCAGCAGCGCGTGCAGGATCCTCCCCTTGCCTGACGCAGCCGGGCCCCATGGCACGCGCAGCTCGCAGGGCCGCCGCGAGCTCGCCACGCCGCCGCCGTCGCGCATCCCAGTGCCTCCTCGCACGCGTGCACGCAGCCGCCCGCCCCCTCCAGTCGCTGGAGGACTGGATTGCTTTTTTTAAAAAAACTAGGGACCCGATTGCTTTTTTAGCCTGCTTATGTGTGGGCCAACTCTGTCAGAAACGCATTTAAAAGAGCCAAATCGGGCTCTTTTCAGACTTGGTAGTTTTTTGCCACGGTTTAGGAAAAAAGCGGTAGTTTTTCGCACAAAATCGTAAAGTGGTAGTTTTTCGTCACGGTTCCGTGAATTGTGGTAGTTTTTGGTTAAATACTCGACAGATACAGGTATAGTTTCTTACTATTTGCCAGAACTGTCTTGATGATTACTTGCTCCAGGTTCAGGTTCCAGCCGGTAGCACTTGCCTTTCTCGCGCCGTCTCACGTGCTTGTAGCATGTGATTTTTACCTCTTGCAGATCGGGATGCGCACCGGATCGGTATCTCATCAGTGGAATGAAAACTCTGCGTCCGGATCCCAGCGATCGAGATTCGCCCCATCTGGACCGTCCATCTAATTCCCTTGATCTGATGTGCAGACGCTAGCATGATAAAGCTCTGCCGGGAACCTCCGCTTAATTCCCTTGTCTCTGTAGCTCCGCATGTGATGTACTAGTACGGGTGATTTGACAGGGACTCACATGGTCTGGCCGCAGAGATCTTGTGATCCTCCTGTCGCTCAGTTCAGTCAGTTGGCCTCACTCCGGCTCTGCCGGTGGTTGTTGTGGGCGAGAAGCCTCGAACTGTGGATTTTTTTTCAGCTTTCTTCTTTATGGGAATGATTATAAATTCTACGGCTGCTATGTTTTTGGCGCTTTGAGTAAATGGTGTTTCCATAAGTATTACTTCCTCCGTTTTGAATTACTTGTCGCAGGTATGGATGTATGTAAATGTATTTTAGTTCTAGATATATCCATTTCTGTGACGAGTAATTTGGAACAGAGGGAGTAGATCTGTTGTTTTGCCAATCAAATCCTTTTTATCTTAGCTGTGCTGCGGATTTGGCGTGGATGCAGATGTTGGCCTCGCATGGCAAGGGCCCCCTCGTGTTAGTCCGCTGGCAGTAGGGTCCTGCCTGCAAAATCGGAAGGAACAGGCACAAGCCGGTGACGGTGATGCTGCCATGCTGGAGTGGGTGATGGACAAGCTGTCAAACAACCTACAGAATTTGACAAAACTGCCGAGCACCGCGGTGCAATCTTGTCCGTGTCTCTAGGAGTCGTCCAGCTGACGATGAGCGGCGAGCGATGGCACCATGCGCATCCAACCGCCCAGGACGCAAGGTGAAGACTTTTACAGGTAGTGGTGTGTGTGTGTAGGGCTAGAATTTTAACTCTTAAGATTCATGAGTTAACGAGTAGCTCGTGACTCAGCTCGGCTCGACTCGAACTCGAGTCAAGTCGATTTTAATCTGAGCTCGTTCACATACCGAGTTTAAGGTGCCGAGCTAATGAGTTACTCCCTCTGTCAAGAAATATAACATCGTTTAGATCACTAAGATATATCGATCTAAACACTTTTATATTTTTCATACAGAAGGAGTGCTTGTTTAGCTCATTAAGCTCGTTAATTAAAAGAGGAGTGAGATAAGTACCAACATCTTTGTTCATTGTTGTCATTTTTTTTTCTCGAATACGCACGAGCATGCGTATCATATATTCATAGAAGAAGAGGCCAAGATGACCGATACAACGCCTTTCGGCACAATGCTACACCAAGAGGTTAGCATCCCCATCCACCATGACAACACTGACACACTACTCGCCCTGCCCAAACTCCAGCCATAAATGGCGAAGATGTAGAACACAGAGCACACATGCCGCGTCACATCCGGATCCAACACCTCGGAGTACAACCTTCAAACCAAACTAGATCAACGCACCCTCCACTCTTAGTGCCTAGGAGATCGGCAAGTGAACAGCAAGAGCTAGCCTAACTTGAGGAAGATATCTCAAAAGAGGCGTCGAAGATGGAGTACATTGCGCCCTGGATGCCCATGCCCACGGCAACAACCAGCACGTGACAACATGGCGCCTAAAGCCGCATCGCCGAGGCAAACGAGGCAACCACACCAGCTACTCCTCCACGCTAGACACCCCAAGCACCCACGCAACGTCTCCAAGGAGAGGACGACGCCATGGCGCCGCCGCTGCGTGGCCCGGCGAACCGAACCTGGGGTTTCCCCCGGTGCTTGATCAGGGGATGGACATGGCCATGACAACGCCTCCAGGGAGGAGACGGCGCCCACAGGCGTCGTCGTTGCCCGCAGCCACAGCAGCGCACGGATTTCTCCTGACCGTGTTCATCAAGTCTACGCAGAATAGCAAACTAGGAAGTGGGGAGCAAAGTTGTCACCTTGGGCCATTACCGTGGAGAGGGAAGTAGCATGTTGCCGTCGTCGAGCCACAAATCAGCCGGCAGCAACCACACGCCGCCAACATTTCGAACCACCGCGCCACCTTGCCGCATGGTTTTCCGGGGCCGCCGCCCCGGCTTCCACACTGAGGATCCACTTTCCAGAGCCGCTCTGCCACCAGCCAACACCCGCCTACCATCCATGGGCCAACACCGCCATCACCAGGACATCTCTCCACCACCTCGAGCGACGCCGCCGCGCCGCCCCCGTCGATCCGTAGCACACCGCCACCACCACGGATCCGCAGACGCCAGCCGGAGCAGCCACGTCCCAGCCCGCCCGCCATGCGCGGAGGTCCACCATGGAAGCCGCCGTCTTGGCCGGATCTGGGAGAGCACGGACCCCCGAAACGAGGCCATCCCGTAGCCCCACGCCGGGAACCGCCGGCCACCGCACTCCCCTGCCTCCGCGTCCCCAGGGCCGCCGCCCCGGCATGCCCGCGCCGGCCAGCCGCCATCCCCGCCCCCAGCCGAGTCCGGCGGTCGCCAGCGCCACCACGAGAAGGAGCCGCCCCCGGCGCCGTTTGGCAGCGGGGGCCCGCCGCCACCGCGGCGCAGATGCCGGCGGCAGCGGCGGAGTGGGAGCACCGGATTGAGGGCTTCTAGGCGGCGGCGCAGTTGCGCCCCCGGAGTCGCCTGGGGAACGACTCGGGGGGTTGGGGTCAAATTATGCTGGGTACATATCGTGAAGCTTCTTTCCGATAATAGTGTATCAAGTGTTCCTTGGTGTAAATAGTTGATTTTTGAAGAAAAGTATGCGTCTATAAATATATTTTGTAGATAAATTGCATACATGCTCCATCCGTTTCAAAATATAGCACGCCCGCGCTTTTCGAGGTTCAACTTCAACCATAAATTTAGCCAATGAGACCGACTACGGAGGGAGCAAAAATTATATAATTGAAAACTTCTTTTGAATATGAATTCATTGGTATAATTTTTTCTCCCATCGCTGTCTGTCTCGTTGGTTAAATTTATGGTCAAAGTTGAAGTACAGAAATGGAAGACGCACTATATGTTGGAACAGAGGGAGTAGTACATATATTTTGTTATTTCACATCTATAATTAGCTTAACGTGTTAAACAATCTAGCTCGCGAGTTACACGAGCCGACACGAATTTGAATCTGAGCTCGTTATGTTAACGAGTCGAGCCAAGGTAACTCGTTCCATAAATATATCTTTTCATTGATAGAAAAAGTTAGAATATGTACAAAGTGGGGTGCATCGTACGACATGTATGCAACACAAGGAGGCGTTGACGATCTACCTAGAACAGCGAGACATGGGGTGCCCATCCCAAATTATCAATACATCACGAGTCTTAACTCGGGCCAAATGTTATTAATCCTAGTGGCGACAACGCACAGCCAAAGCCTCACGTCATCCTAGATAGTCTACAATAGGTGAACATCGAAGGGGCGCTGGCCATTGAAGATGCAACCATTTCGGTGCTTCCAGTACCACTAGGTCATGAGCATGATGATGGAGGAGAGCCCATGACGATGTGAGGTAGGGGCATGGGAGCAAGTGGAAGTCCACTAGTTCGGGAAGAGTTTCAACCGATTGGAGAACAAATGGTTCGTATGAGAACAAATGGCTGTTGATGAGTCTCGTGATGCATCCGTTAGAGAACAAATGGCTGTCATTATCAGGTTTTTGAACATAAAGGGATATATTTTGGAAAGGTTACTTGCTGTCAAGCATGTAGTGAACACCACATCCGCTTCTCTCAAAAGATCCTTGGATGAAGTGTTTGCTACCCATGGATTATCCATGTCTAGATTGAGAGGGCAAGGCTATGATGGCACCTCAAATATGAGTGGGCAACTAAATGGCTTAAAAAATCTGGTGCTAGATGAAAATCCACATGCGTTTTATGTTCACTGTTTTGCCCATCAGCTTCAATTAGTGATTGTGGCTGCTGTGAAGGGTATCCTAACTTCTAGTGATTTCTTTGGATATGCAAATATGGTTGTAACCATGGTTAGTATATTTTATAACTCATTGAATATTCAAGTGATGACTTATACTTTACAATGATTTCGATTTCTTGCTGACTTGTACTTTGCAATGCTTTGATCTGTAGGTCAGTGCTTCTTGTAAAAGAAAAGATGCATTATTACATAAGCATCATGAAAATATTGTGTGGCAATTAGAAAATGGGGAGATTCTTAAAGGAAGAGGCAAACATCAAGAGGCAACTTTAGCAAGACCTGGTGATACGCGATGAGGATCTCACCACAGGACATTGATTCGGCTTTATCAAATGTGGGATTCGGTGATTCAAGTGCTACATGCTATTTCTCATGATGGGGAGGAGGCGGGTGATAGAGGCAAAGCATCATGTTTGATGAAATCTATGGAGGTCTTTGAATTTGTTCTGATCTTACATTTGATGCTTAAAGTGCTTGATTTGACTAATGACTTGTCACAAGCATTGCAACAAAAGGATTAAAACATAGTAAGTGCAACGAACATGATTGTGTCTGTTAAAAGTTTATTACAACAGCTAAGAGATGACGGATGGGAGGCACTTTTGGCGGCTGCCACTTCGTTTTGTATTCAAAGGGAGATACCAGTGCCTAGTATGGATGAGAATATACCAGCAAGGGGTTACCCAAGGAGTTCCCGCAAAATGGTTAGTTGCTTCCATCAGTACAAAGTTGAAATACTCAATGAGGTTCTTGATAGAAACATAGCTGAGATGAATAACCAGTTCAGCAAAACTTCAACAAGGTTATTGATATGCATTGCTAGTCTAGATCCTAGAGACTCATTTAGCAGATTTAATCATGAGAACCTACTTGAGCTTGCATCTATGTACTCAGTCGAGTTCGATCCAGAAGAACAATATCATTTGGACGGTCAGCTCAAGATATACACTGATATGATGAAAAGGTCTGATGTTTTTTGCAGTTGCGGCAGTCTCCCTAATCTTGCTCTCAAGTTGGTTGAAACTAAGGAACATTTACACTTTCCTTTGGTTTACCGACTCATCACACTTGCTTTGACTTTGCCAGTAGCGACGACATCTGTTGAAAGAGTTTTCTTAGCCATGAATATCATTAAGACAGATTTGAGAAATAAGATAGTTGATGATTGGTTGAATGATCTGATGATATGCTATGTAGAGCGAGATATATTTGCTGGAATTGATGATAAGAAGATCATAGAACATTTTCACAGCTTGATAGACCATAGAGGCCATCTACCAAACCCTCCCCGTATACTTACGACTTAGGGTAAATACTTCTGTTATCTGATTCAAACTATTTCCTTACTTGTTCCAATACATGTATTGATATCAGCTTGTTCACCTGTTGTAGGTATCTATTAGTCATGGAGTTGGATATTTTGGGCCATGGAATGAATTATTCAAGCAGCGGGAGTCCAAGTTAGTAGTTATGTGTGAAGTTTATGTTATATTTTGTGATTTTGGGTGGTTACAACCTAGTTCTCGAGAATCTTGAAGTGTTCTTAATTATTGGTCATGTAAATTTTCGAGTGCATCTAGCTTCATATTTGAATTTTATGAGATTTGGTTCAGCAGACTTGCATTCGTCAATCAAATTTTTTATTCCTTCAATGTTTCACTCTGACTAAGTTCAATTCCTGGATCCGCCACTGAAGGGGAATGAGCGTGGATTGGCACCATTAAAGAATTTCGTGCCATACATGTCAAGAGAAGGGGCAATCTACGAGAAGATGGTGCATCTCCTTAGGGACCTGATCACAGAGTAAGCAGAAATCATCATGGGGAAGCCCTCGACGGTGAAGCCAGTCTAACAATGGCCCTCCAAGGCCAACCAAGTGAAGACCTTAACCCGCGGTGGCGGCGGGGGGGGGGGGAGTCTTCTAGGAGAGCCACCAATGAGGGTACGGTAGGTGCCATCCGTGACACCAGACTTTGGTAGAAGTTGTGTGGGTGCATCCTTGTAGTGGTGTGCTTGTGCGTCTATGTTGTGCTCGTTTTTTCTTCTAAAAAGGCATCATCATGTTCCGCAACCACAATCCGAAACAAAGTTTTCAAAGTGTGATGGGTGGTATCATCATATGGACTACTATATCAACCATGTTGTGGTTTTGTTGGGTGTTGAGACTTAGTATCGACCGATATTTTGATCATATTAGTGCAGTACTCCCTCCGCTCCAATAGGTGGCGTATAAACTGAGTCAAAAAGCCAACACTTTCTAAGTTTGTGGAAGCATGTATACAAAATATGAAGGTAAACAATACCAATGTATCCGTCATTACATACATTTTCATAATTTACTTATATTTGACATTCTGGTTGTTGATTTTTTCTTGCATATATTTGATCAAACTTAGAAATAATTAACTTCTACTTGAGTGTATATGCCATATATTTGGGAATATATGGAGTATCTAGCATATTGGCCGCTCAGAATAGATCAAACACTTTGAGTGGAAATTAATTGTTTATAGAAAACAACAAAGGGAAATCCATGTGCCACAAACCAAGTTAAAAGCCAACAAATTCTCATAGTGCACAAATATTTTTTTTCCCAAAGGAGCAAAAGTTCTATGTTAATCAAGCATCGTCATTATAGGAAAACCCCTGAAGGAAAAGAAAAATACAATCCTGCCATTGGTTAGGCATCCATAGTATCCATCCCGCACATGCTGATGGCGCACCGTTGTGCCGTTGATGGAGTTTCGCATCGCCGCCGGGGCAAGAAATTAGTATCCATGTAGGTGGCCAAGACAACAATGATCTCTATTAAGAAGTTTCGGTGATGTCGACCCCGAAGGATCCACAACTCGTGAAAGAAGACGACAATGGGTCGATTAGTGATATTTACTGGGGAAACAAAATATCCCACGCCTTAGAGCCACCTGGGTTATTTTGGTGGCGAGCTATCTCCCAATCCGGTGATATTTACCAGGGAACTTTGACTTCCTCGGTCAATATTGGTGATGGCTCTTTCCCCCTCCTGTTTTGGAAAGACATGTGGCAACCCCAGATTCAAGTTGATGCTTACATAGAGTCTTTTTCTTTGCGATGAATAAAGATCTCCATGCAAAAAAACTGGGTATGTTTGAACTGCAAGAGGGCTTCCAAGTCCCTCTCTCCACCCAAGTGCACGAAGAAGTCAGACAAATTAAAACCCTAACGATTCTTCTTTAAAGATGGTATAGTTAATGAGGCATTCGGTTCAATATGGAAGTCAAAATGAAAAATGAAGCTTAAAGTGCTTTCTTTACTCCTCCTCGTTGATCAACTCAACACTATAAATATGCTTCATCATCACCACTATACTGTAGGAAATGATCATACATGCCCGTTGTGCTCCATTGCGGTTGAGAAAATAGTGGAACACCTCTTCTTTCGTTGCTCCTTCAATATTTATTGATGGAATGCCCTTCATATGACTTGGCTCCCAACTAGTGATGGACTCCGTGCTATAAATGAGGCCATGGTTGGGTAGTCTAGATTGATGTATATGGAGATTTTCATCACGGTGGCGTGGAACATTAAGGAAGGAAAGGATAATATCCTATTTCGATGGACCCCCCCCCCTAAACACACACATTGAGAATTGAGATCCTAGAGGGATATGTTTAAGAATGACTTTGCTCTCCTTGCCCAGAAGGCAAAACCTGGCCTAGAGCCTTTCTATTTCTCTTGTAATTTCCTTCTCTTAGACAACTCTAGTTTCCCTTTACTATCCTTACCCTCTTTGGTTCAACCTCCGCCGCTTCTTCTGGGGTGGGGGTGGGGACATGTAGTACAATGTAATTTTAGTGGCGACACATTAATACATGTGTCGATAAGAGCCTTTCCTCTTGTCTTCAGGTTAAAAAAATGCTTGGGCGGTCACACCTAAACATCCACCCGAGTTGACATAATAACAAGATTGATGTTATTGATGTCAAAGCACCACACAACCAACAAAGACACATCCATCTCCCGGCTACTTTGACATAGGGAAGGCAATTTTTCACCCGATCTCGTTGCTAGATCTGACTACACACACACCGCCGCCAAAGAGACCTTATTGGGCACCGCCCGCCACCACCACCGGACGGACGAAGCGATGGACAACAAAGACCTACATGTCCACACGATATCACCACTAGATCCAACGACACATGCACTGCTAAGGCCGGAGTAGAAGCTAAAGGAAGGATTACTGAACACCGCCACCACCATCACCAGAAAGGCCGAAGCAAGAGACAAGTGAATACCTACACAATGTCCCACGATAAGGTAACAACAATAATCCCACTGATAGATTGGGACCTCACGACACACCCCACCAATAGAGTCGGGAAGCCGGCGGGAGGCGGTGAAGGAGGATGCAGGCGATCTAACGGAGGATGGGTGGCAGAGTGAAAACTCTAAATCGCGTATGAGAGACATTAAAGCAGTACACTTACTACATATGGTCATGTTTCTAATTTTACGTATCGATCCAAGCTAGGTACTAAACAAAGTATTTTTTCCTAATGTCAGTTTTCAAAAATGGATCTAAATCCGGAATACAACTATGTCTAACTAGATTCTTTTTTCTTATGGGGAGGAGGGAGATTTTGTATTACTCAAGGTGGATCATCATCCTTATAAATGTTCCAAACCGCGTTCGCACCCCCTCGTAACCACACCGCCGTCCAAGGGGTACTGCGCCCAAAGGCCGCCAAATGGTGACTAATTTTATTTTGGCCGCGGTTAATATGGGTAAACAAAATCTCTGTAGCAGCTGGAAACAACCTGGATATCTCTAATGGTGGCCATATGTCGTGATCTGTCTCGGGACATGTCTAAGGGCATCTTCAACACCGACCCTCAAACCGCCTGCAAATTGTCTGGACAACATGGTCCGGACATGTTGTGCCATCCAACGTGGGCCCGTATCGGTCCAACATGGGGGGAGGGGGGGCTTTGCGGATGTCCGGACAGCACCCATGCCCGCTTCTGACCATCCTAGCCCACCCAAAGTCCCAAACCCCCTCCTCCCTCTTCCGTGTGTGTTCCCGCCCGCGCTCCAGCTGCCCGCATTCATGTCGCTTTAGAGCGGCCGCTCCATAATGAAGCCGCTTAGGGCGGATGCGACCTCTCACAACCTCCGCCGTTGAAGCAGCGTGTCGGCCGAGGGCGCTTCCCGCTACACGTCCGGCTGAACACACCTCCTCCCGCATTCAAACGCCTCCTCACAAGCTCCTCCCGTCTGCTTGCTATTTAAGCGATGCCAGAAGTCGGTCCAAATTGCACCACACCTCCACTCCCATCTCCTCCTTACACCATTTTCTCCACATTCTCCATGGCAACCAGCGAGCAGGAAGAGGAGTTCACCGACATGAAGCCGGCTGGGTGGCCCGCTGAGCACGCTGGATACGAGCCAGGTGTGATGCCCCGAGACCGATGTGCCAGGTGTCCTCCAGTTATTTGCATGTTGTTGCCTTGTCATTGATTGTGTGTCATGCATTGCATATCATGTCATCATGTATATTTCTTTTGCATACATGTTCATCTCATGCATCTGAGCATTTTTCCCGTTGTCCATTTTGCAATCCGGCGCTCCTATGTCACGCGGTGTCCCTTTCTACCTCTTTTCGTGTGCGGGTGTTAAATGTTTTCGGATTGGACCGAGACTTGTCATGCGGCCTTGGTTTACTATCGGTAGACCGCCTGTCAAGTTTTGTGCCATTTGGACTTCGTTTGATACTCCAACGGTTAACTGAGGGACCGAAAAGGCCTCGTGTGTGTTGCAGCCCAACACCCTTCCAATTTAGCCCAAAAAGCCACCTAAACCCCTTCTATCATCTCGGTCGTTCGATCACGATCGTGTGGCCGCAAACCGCACCTCATTTGGACTCACCTAGCTCCCTCTACCTATATATGTGTGCCTCCCGAATTTTTCGCGCAGATGAAACCCTAGCCCCGCTCCTCGCGCCGCCGGACAAAACTCCCCACCACCGGCCGGACATGTCCGCCGCCACCGCCACCTCACTCCGGCCTATCGGAGCACGCCACGTCACCACGTCGCCGCCCCGGGCGAATCGGAGATTGCCACCTGTCCCACCGCCGCCTCTCTCTCCTCAGCCCCGCCGCCGGCCCGCGCGGCCCAGATCGGGCCCGCGGCCCCAAACGTCGCCGCCGCCACCCGAGGAGAGCATCGCGCCACGGCTGCTCTCCCACCGGCCACCGCTGATCGCCACCGCGCCCCACCGCCTCCGGCTATCGCGACCGCGCCTCGCCTCCTTCCCGCCGGCGCCGCCCTTCGCCGGTGTGGCCCCGCCGCCGCCGCCAGGCGCCCCACCGCCGCGGGCCTCCTCCTCCACCGTGCCTCCACTCCGGCCTCCTCTCCGGCAAGCTCCGATGCGAGCTCCGGCCGGCGAGCCCTCCTCTCCGGCAAGCTCCGATGCGAGCTCCGGCCGGCGAGCCCTCCTCTCCGGCGAGCTGGTGCAGCTCCGACCACCACCATCTTCGTTTCCGGCGACTTCTCCGGCAAGCACCTCGGCCCACGTGCGATCCAGATCTGGATCTGGAGATTCCACTCGGTTGACTTTTTCCTTCGAACCCTAATCTTTTGGCATTTTTCATCGCATCATAACTCTGCATCCACTAGCTTCGATTTGTGCTTGTAGCATATCAAAATGTTCGTCTCGACGAGTACATCATTTCATCTCATTGCATCATTTTCATTTGAACTCATATTGATGCCCGAAATGCTGTTGGAAGAGGGCTATGTGAGGAATTTGTCAGATCTGTTTCAGCAAATGGTATTTTGTCATTTTTGCCATGTTTAATGTGTGCATGCTATGATCCTGAGCTCCATATGTGTTTTGTTATATGCCATGCCATCTTTACAGAGGTGCCTATCATGTATTTTTGTGATATTTATGGTGACTAGTACAAGCTTGCAAAGTAGCGTAATCGGTAATGTTGATTTCAGGGACTTAGAATTTCACTAAGTCCTTGTCCTGATTTTGTCGTTATGCCATATGTTCATGTTGTTTCCTAGTGATTTGTGCCTCTTTTGAGGATGATCAGTAAGGATGTTTTGTTAACATTGTGGTGCTCTATCCATCCATGTCTTTGTTTGCATTTATGGTGCACCCTAGCTTGAGTCAATCGAGCTCTACTTTTGCTATAAAGTGATCCTCGCAGATTGTTGACATGTTTAGCGATTTTGCCGAGGATGTTGCTATTGATACGTGCATGCTATTGTGTTGTTCTTGCCATGTCTAGCTTCTATGCCATGTCTTCTTGATGGGTGTATGCTTAGTTTGTCATGTAATGCTCTGTAGTGAGTGCATCGAGCTCGTAAACATGCCTACTCTTTAACTGTTTTGCAATGCTCCAGTTTTTCACCAAGTCTGAATTTGTTTATGTTTTTGCCATGTTCACATGCTTGCAATTGTATTTTCTGATCCTTTTTGGCTTATGGTCACTAAGGGAATTTTGTTAAGTGCTTTGAGTAGCTTCATGCCATGCCTTGATTTGCCATTTTAAGTTCCTGTAGCATGTAGTTTTCATGCTCTAAATTGTGCTTCTTGATGATAAATTCTAGACTTTTGCCATGCTTGTTTGAACCTGTTAATGGATGAATTTGCCGTAGCTCAGTGTTCATATTTTATCAAGCATTATGAGTGGATCCCTGCCATGTATTTTGTTGCCATGTTTGAGTGGTGTAGCATATTTATCTTGTTGCATTTAGTTGGTCACTTACTGATTATCGCAGACCGGTGCCATATTTGTTTTGCTTGCCATTTCTAAACCGTGCATCCGATTCCGGTGATCTTTATATCAATTTTGACCGACACCACCTCACCTTTCCAGTGGCACTCTTGGATTTCCAAGTTGAGGCCAGGTTCAATCATTCCTTTCCAAATCATGCATATGCATCACATGCCGCATCCCGCATATCATACCATGTTCATGTGTTGGTTGTTTACTATGTTGTGTGCTTCTTTCTGGTGTTGCTTCTTCGGGTTGGTTTCGATAACGTCGCGTTTGTGAGGATCCGTTCGACTACGTCCATTTGTCTTCTTCTTGGACTCGTTCTTCTTCCTTGCGGGATTTCAGGCAAGATGACCATACCCTCGAAATCACTTCTATCTTTGCTTGCTAGTTGCTCGCTCTTTTGCTATGCCTATGCTGCGATACCTACCACTTGCTTATCATGCCTCCCATATTGTTGAGCCAAGCCTCTAACCCACCTTGTCCTAGCAAACCGTTGTTTGGCTATGTTACTGCTTTGCTCAGCCCCTCTTATAGCGTTGCTAGTTGCAGGTGAAGATTGGAGCTTGTTCCATGTTGGAACATGGATTTTGTTGGGATATCACAATATCTCTTATTTAATTAATGCATCTATATACTTGGTAGAGGGTGGAAGGATCGACCTTATGCCTGGTGTTTTGTTCCACTCTTGCCGCCCTAGTTTCCGTCATATCGGTGTTATGTTCCCGGATTTTGCGTTCCTTACACGGTTGGGTTATAATGGGAACCCCTTGACAGTTCGCTTTGACTAAAACTCCTCCAGCAAGGCCCAACCTTGGTTTTACCATTCGCCACCTAGCCTTTTTCCCTTGGGTTAGGCCAGCCCAAGTGAAAGATCATGGATGTCGCCTAGAGGGGGGGTGAATAGGCGCTTTAAAATAATTACGGTTTAGGCTTAAACAAATGCGGAATAAACCTAGCGGTTAATTTGCCAAGCATAAAACCTAAAACAACTAGGCTCACCTATGTGCACCAACAACTTATGCTAAGCAAGATAAGCAACTATGAGATAGCAAGATATAAGACAAAGAACAATATGGCTATCACAAAGTAGAGTGCATAAGTAAAGGGCTCGGGTAAGAGATAACCGAGGCACGCGGAGACGACGATGTATCCCGAAGTTCACACCCTTGCGGATGCTAATCTCCGTTTGGAGCGGTGTGGAGGCACAATGCTCCCCAAGAAGCCACTCGAGCCATCGTAATATCCTCATGCCTTCGCACAATGCAAGATGACGTGATTCCACTAAGGGACCCTTGAGGGCGGTCACCGAACCCGTACAAATGGCAACCCTTGGGGGCGGTCACCGAACCCGTACACTTTGGCAATCCTTGGGGGCGGTCATCGGAACCCGTCAAATTGCTCGGGGCGATCTGCACTGTTGGGGAACGTAGTAATTTCAAAAAAAAATCCTACGCACACGCAAGATCATGGTGATGCATAGCAACGAGGGGAGAGTGTGATCTACGTACCCTTGTAGACCGACAGCGGAAGCGTTAGCACAACGCGGTTGATGTAGTCGTACGTCTTCACGGCCCGACCGATCAAGCACTGAAACTACGGCACCTCCGAGTTTTAGCACACATTCAGCTCGATGACGATCCCCGGACTCCGATCCAGCAAAGCGTCGGGGAAGAGTTCCGTCAGCACGACGGCGTGGTGACGATCTTGATGTTCTACCGTCGCAGGGCTTCGCCTAAGCACCGCTACAATATTATCGAGGATTATGGTGGAAGGGGGCACCACACACGGCTAAGAAAACGATCACGTGGATCAACTTGTGTGTCTAGGGGTGCCCCCTGCCCCCGTATATAAAGGAGCAAGGGGGAGGAGGCCGGCCCTAGGAGGGGCGCGCCAGGGAGTAGGATTCCTACTCCTAGTTGGAGAGGTTTCGTCCTTTCCTAGTCCAACTAGGAGAAGGGGGGAAAGGGGGAAGAGGGGAAGGAAGGGAGAGAGGGGCCGCGCCCCAAACCCCTTGTCCAATTCGGACTGGGCTTGGGAGGGGCGCGCGCCACCTCCTGGTCCTTCCCACTAAGGCCCATTAAGGCCCATTGTTTCTTCCTCGTATTCCCGTAACTCTCCGGTACCTTCGAAAATACCCGAATCACTCGGAACCTTTCCGATGTCCGAATATAGTCGTCCAATATATCGATCTTTACGTCTCGACCATTTCGAGACACCTCGTCATGTCCCCGATCTTATCTGGGACTCCGAACTCCTTCGGTACATCAAAACTCATAATATAACTGTCATCAAAACCTTAAGCGTGCGGACCCTACGGGTTCGAGAACAATGTAGACATGACCGAGACACGTCTCCGGTCAATAACCAATAGCGGAACCTGGATGCTCATATTGACTCCCACATATTCTACGAAGATCTTTATCGATCAGACCGCATAACAACATACGTCATTCCCTTTGTCATTGGTATGTTACTTGCCCGAGATTCGATCGTCGGTATCTCAATACCTAGTTCAATCTCGTTACCGACAAGTCTCTTTACTCGTTCTGTAATACATCATCCCGCAACTAACTCATTAGTTGCAATGCTTGCAAGGCTTATGTGATGTGCATTACCGAGAGGGCCCAGAGATACCTCTCCTACAATCGGAGTGACAAATCCTAATCTCAAAATACGCCAACCCAACATTTACCCTTGGAGACACCTGTAGAGATCCTTTATAATCACCCAGTTACATTGTGACGTTTGGTAGCACACAAAGTGTTCCTCCGGCAAATGGGAGTTGCATAATCTCATAGTCATAGGAACATGTATAAGTCATGAAGAAAGCAATAGCAACATACTAAACGATCGGGTGCTAAGCTAATGGAATGGGTCATGTCAATCACATCATTCTCCTAATGATGTGATCCGGTTAATCAAATGACAACACATGTCTATGGCTAGGAAACATAACCATCTTTGATTAACGAGCTAGTCAAGTAGAGGCATACTAGTGACACTTTGTTTGTCTATGTATTCACACATGTATTATGTTTCCGGTTAATACAATTCTAGCATGAATAATAAACATTTATCATGAAATAAGGAAATAAATAATAACTTTATTATTGCCTCTAGGGCATATTTCCTTCAGTCTCCCACTTGCACTAGAGTCAATAATCTAGATCACATCGCCATGTGATTTAACATCAATAGTTCACATCACCATGTGATTAACACCCGTAGTTCACATCGTTATGTGACCAACACTCAAGGGGTTTACTAGACACAGTAATCTAGTTCACATCGTTTATGTGATTAACACCCAAAGAGTACTAAGGTGTGATCATGTTTTGCTTGTGAGATAATCTTAGTCAACGGGTCTGTCACATACAGATCCGTAAGTATTTTGCGAATTCTATGTCTACAATGCTCTGCACGGAGCTACTCTAGCTAATTGCTCCCACTTTCAATATGTATCTAGATCGAGACTTAGAGTCATCCAGATTTGTGTCAAAACTTGCATCGACGTAACTTTTTACGACGAACCTTTTTGTCATCTCCATAATTGAGAAATATTTCCTTATTCCACTAAGGATAATTTTGACCGATGTCCAGTGATCTACTCTTAGATCACTATTGTACTCCCTTGTTAAACACAGTGTAGGGTATACAATAGATCTGGTACACAACATGGCATACTTTATAGAACCTATGGCTGAGGCATAGGGAATGACTTTCATTCTCTTTCTATCTTCTGTCGTGCTCGGGTTTTGAGTCTTACTCAATTTCACACCTTGTAACACAGCCAAGAACTCTTTCTTTGACCGTTCCATTTTTGAACTACTTCAAAATATTGTCAAGGTATGTACTCATTGAAAAAACTTATCAAGCGTCTTGATCTATCTCTATAGATCTTGATGCTTAATATGTAAGCAGCTTCACCGAGGTCTTTCTTTGAAAAACTTCTTTCAAAACACTCCTTTATGCTTTGCAGAATAATTCTACATTATTTCTGATAAACAATATGTCATTCACATATACTTATCAGAATTGCTATAGTGCTCCCACCCACTTTCTTGTAAATACAGGCTTCACCATAAGTCTGTATAAAACTATATACTTTGATCATTTCATCAAAGCGCATATTCCAACTCCGAGATGTTTGCACCAGTCCACAGATGGATCGCTGGAGCTTGCATATTTTGTTAACACTTTTAGGATTGACAAAACCTTCTGGTTGCATCATATACAACTCTTCTTTAAGAAATCCATTAAGGAATGCAGCTTTGTTTATCCATTTGCCAGATTTCATAAAATGCGGCAATTGCTAACATGATTCGGACAGACTTAAGCATAGATACGAGTGAGAAACTCTCATCGTAGTCAACATCTTGAACTTGTCGAAAACCTTTTTGCGACAATTCTAGCTTTGTAGATAGTAACACTACTATCAGCGTCCGTCTTCCTCTTGAAGATCCATTTATTTTCAATTGCTTGCCGTTCGTCGGGCAAGTCAACCAAAGTCCATACTTTGTTTTCATACATGGATCCCATATCAGATTTCATGGCTTCAAGCCATTTTGCGGAATCTGGGCTCACCATCGCTTCTTCATAGTTCGTAGGTTCAGCATGATCTAGTAGCATGATTTTCAGAACAGGATTACCATACCACTCTGGTGCGGATCTCACTCTGGTTTACCTACGAGGTTCGGTAGTAACTTGATCTAAAGTTACATGATCATCATCATTAGCTTCCTCACTAATTGGTGTAGTAGTCACAAGAACAGATTTCTGTGATGAACTACTTTCCAATAAGGGAGCAGGTACAGTTACCTCAACAAGTTCTACTTTCTTCCCACTCACTTCTTTCGAGAGGAACTCCTTCTCTAGAAATGATCCATTCTTAGCAATGAATGTCTTGCCTTCGGATCTGTGATAGAAGGTGTACCCAACAGTCTCCTTTGGGTATCCTATGAAGACATATTTTTCCGATCTGGGTTCGAGCTTATCAGGATGAAACTTTTTCCTATAAGCATCACAACCCCAAACTTTAAGGAACGACAACTTTGGTTTCTTGCCAAACCATAGTTCAGATTGTGTCGTCTCAACGGACTTAGATGGTGCCCCTTTTTAACGTGAATGCAACTGTCTTTAATGCATAACCCCCAAAACGATAGTGGTAAATCGGTAAGAAACATCATAGATTGCACTATATCCAATAAAGTACGGTTATGACATTCGGACACACCATTATGCTGTGGTGTTCCAGGTGGCGTGAGTAGTGAAACTATTTCACATTGTTTTAACTGAAGGCCAAACTTGTAACTCAAATATTTTACCTCTGCGATCATATCATAGAAACTTTTATTTTCTTGTTACGATGATTCTCCACTTCACTCTGAAATTCTTTGAACTTTTCAAATATTTCAGACTTGTGTTTCATTAAGTAGATATACTCATATCTGCTCAAATCATCTGTGAAGATCAGAAAATAACGATACTTGCCGTGAGCCTTAATACTCATCGGACCGCATACCTCAGTATGTATTATTTCCAATAAGTCAGTTGCTCGCTCCATTGTTCCGGAGAACGGAGTCTTAGTCATCTTGCCCATGAGGCATGGTTCGCAAGCATCAAGTGATTCATAATCAAGTGATTCCAAAAGTCCATCAGCATGGAGTTTCTTCATGCGTTTTACACCAATATGACCTAAACGGCAGTGCCACAAATAAGTTGCACTATCATTATTAACTTTGCATCTTTTAGCTTCAATATTATGAATATGTGTATCACTACGATCGAGATCCAATGAACCATTTTCATTGGGTGTGTAACCATATAAGGTTTTATTCATGTAAACAGAACAACAATTGTTCTCCAATTTAAATGAATAACTGTATTGCAATAAACATGATCATATCATATTCATGCTCAACGCAAACACCAAATAGCACTTATTTAGGTTCAACACTAATCCTGAAAGTATAGGGAGTGTGTGATGATGATCATATCAATCATGGAACTACTTCCAACACATATCGTCACCTCACCCTTAACTAGTCTTTGTTCATTCTGCAACTCCCGATTCAAGTTACTAATCATAGTAACTGAACTAGTATCAAATACTAAGGGGTTGCTATAAACACTAGTAAAGTACACATCAATAACATGTATATCAAATATACTTATGTTCACGTTGCCATCCTTCTTATCCGCCAAATACTTGGGGCAGTTCCACTTCCAGTGACCAGTTCCTTTGCAGTAGAAGCACTTAGTCTCAGGCTTAGGATCAGACTTGGGCTTCTTCACTTGAGTAGCAACTTGCTTGCCGTTCTTCTTGAACTTCCCCTTCTTCCCTTTGCTCTTTTCTTGAAACTAGTGGTCTTTTCAACCATCAACACTTGATGCTCTTTCTTGATTTCTACCTTCATCGATTTCATCATCATGAAAAGCTCGGGAGTCGTTTTCGTCATCCCTTGCATACTATAGTTCATCACGAAGTTCTACTAACTTGGTGATGGTGACTAGAGAATTCTGTCAATCACTATTTTATCTGGAAGATTAACTCCCACTTGATTCAAGCGATTGTAGTACCCAGACAATCTGAGCACATGCTCACTAGTTGAGCGATTCTCCTCCATCTTTTAGCTATAGAACTTGTTGGAGACTTCATATCTCTCAACTTGGGTATTTGCTTGAAATATTAACTTCAACTCCTGGAACATCTCATATGGTCCATGACGTTCAAAACGTCTTTGAAGTCCTGATTCTAAGTCGTTAAGCATGATGCACTAAACTATCAAGTAGTCATCATATTGAGCTAGCCAAACGTTCATAACGTCTGCATCTGCTCCTGCAATAGGTCCGTCACCTAGCGGTGCATCAAGGACATAATTCTTCTGTGCAGCAATGAGGATAAACCTCAGATCACGGATCCAATCCGCATCTTTGCTACTAACATTTTTCAACACAATTTTCTCTAGGAACATATCAAAATAAACACAGGGAAGCAACAATGCGAGCTATTGATCTACAACATGATTTGCAAAATACTACCAGGACTAAGTTCATGATAAATTTAAGTTCAATTAATCATATTACTTAAGAACTCCCACTTAGATAGACATCCCTATAGTCCTCTAAGTGATCACGTGATCCAAATCAATTAAACCATGTCCGATCATCACGTGAGATGGAGTAGTTTCATTGGTGAACATCACTATGTTGATCATATCTACTATATGATTCACGCTCGACCTTTCGGTCTCCGTGTTCCGAGGCCATATCTGTATATGCTTGGCTCGTCAAGTTTAACCTGAGTATTCCGCGTGTGCAACTGTTTTGCACCCGTTGTATTTGAATGTAGAGCCTATCACACCCGATCATCACGTGGTGTCTCAGCACGAAGAACTTTCGCAACGGTGCATACTCAGGGAGAACACTTCTTGATAATTAGTGAGAGATCATCTTATAATGCTACCGTCAATCAAAGCAAGATTAGATGCATAAAAGATAAACATCAAATGCAATCAATATAAGTGATATGATATGGCTATCATCTTCTTGTACTTGTGATCTCCATCTCCGAAGTACCGTCATGATCACCATCGTCACCGGCGCGACACCTTGATCACCATCGTAGTATCGTTGTCGACTCGCCAATCTTATGCTTCCACGACTATCGCTACCGCTTAGTGATAAAGTAAAGCATTACAGCACAATTGCATTGCATACAATAAAGCGACAACCATATGGCTCCTGCCAGTTGCCGATAACTCGGTTACAAAACATGATCATCTCATACAATAAAATTTAGCATCATGTATTGACCATATCACATCACAACATGCCCTGCAAAAACAAGTTAGGCGTCCTCTACTTTGTTGTTGCAAGTTTTACATGGCTGCTACGGGCTTAAGCAAGAACCAATCTTACCTACGCATCAAAACCACAACGATAGTTTGTCAAGTTGGTGTTGTTTTAACCTTCGCAAGGACCGGGCGTAGCCACACTCGGTTCAACTAAAGTTGAAGAAACTGACACCCGCTAACCACCTTTGTGCAAAGCACGTCGGGAGAACCGGTCTCGCGTAAGCGTACGCGTAATGTCGGTCCGGGCCGCTTCGTCCAACAATACCGCCGAACCAAAGTATGACATGCTGATAAGCAGTATGACTTATATCGCCCACAACTCACTTGTGTTCTACTCGTGCATATAACATCAACACATAAAACCTAGGCTCTGATACCACTGTTGGGGAACGTAGTAATTTCAAAAAAAAATCCTACGCACACGCAAGATCATGGTGATGCATAGCAACGAGGAGAGAGTGTGATCTACGTATCCTTGTAGACCGACAGCGGAAGCGTTAGCACAACGCGGTTGATGTAGTCGTACGTCTTCACGGCCCGACCGATCAAGCACCGAAACTACGGCACCTCCGAGTTTTAGCACACGTTCAGCTCGATGACGATCCCCGGACTCCGATCCAGCAAAGCGTTGGGGAAGAGTTCCGTCAGCACGACGGCGTGGTGACGATCTTGATGTTCTACCGTCGCAGGGCTTCACCTAAGCACCGCTACAATATTATCGAGGATTATGGTGGAAGGGGGCACCGCACACGGCTAAGAAAACGATCACGTGGATCAACTTGTGTGTCTAGGGGTGCCCCCTGCCCCCGTATATAAAGGAGCAAGGGGGAGGAGGCCGGCCCTAGGAGGGGCGCGCCAGGGAGTAGGATTCCTACTCCTAGTTGGAGAGGTTTCCTCCTTTCCTAGTCCAACTAGGAGAAGGGGGGAAAGGGGGGAAGAGGGGAAGGAAGGGAGAGAGGGGCCGCGCCCCAAACCCCTTGTCCAATTTGTACTGGGCTTGGGAGGGGCGCGCGCCACCTCCTGGTCCTTCCCACTAAGGCCCATTAAGGCCCATTGCTTCTTCCTCGTATTCCCGTAACTCTCCGGTACCTCCAAAAATACTCGAATCACTCGGAACCTTTCCGATGTCCAAATATAGTCGTCCAATATATCGATCTTTACGTCTCGACCATTTCGAGACTCCTCGTCATGTCCCTGATCTCATCCGGGACTCCGAACTCCTTCGGTACATCAAAACTCATAAACTCATAATATAACTATCATCGAAACCTTAAGCGTGCAGACCCTACGGGTTCGAGAACAATGTAGACATGACCGAGACACGTCTCCGGTCAATAACCAATAGCGGAACCTGGATGCTTATATTGGCTCTCACATATTCTACGAAGATCTTTATCGGTCAGACCGCATAACAACATACGTTGTTCCCTTTGTCATCGGTATGTTACTTGCCCGAGATTTGATCATCGGTATCTCAATACCTAGTTCAATATCGTTACCAACAAGTCTCTTTACTCGTTCCGTAATACATCATCTCGCAACTAACTCATTATTTGCAATGCTTGCAAGGCTTATGTGGTGTGCATTACCGAGAGGGCCCAGAGATACCTCTCCGATAATCGGAGTGACAAATCCTAATCTCGAAATACGCCAACCCAACATTTACCCTTGGAGACACCTGTAGAGCTCCTTTATAATCACCCAGTTACGTTCTGACGTTTGGTAGCACACAAAGTGTTTCTCCGGCAAACAGGAGTTGCATAATCTCATAGTCATAGGAACATGTATAAGTCATGAAGAAAGCAATAGCAACATACTAAACGATCGGGTGCTAAGCTAATGGAATGGGTCATGTCAATCACATCATTCTCATAATGATGTGATCCCGTTAATCAAATGACAACACATGTCTATGGTTAGGAAACATAACCATCTTTGATTAACGAGCTAGTCAAGTAGAGGCATACTAGTGACACTTTGTTTGTCTATGTATTCACACATGTATTATGTTTCCGGTTAATACAATTCTAGCATGAATAATAAACATTTATCATGAAATAAGGAAATAAATAATAACTTTATTATTGCCTCTAGGGCATATTTCCTTCATCCACAACCTAATTGGAGACCCCGACACTTGCCCGGAGCTTTACACCACAATGATTGAGCTCCGAACACCAACAACCGTCTAGGGCGCCCAAGCACCCAAGAGGAACAAGCTCAAGGGTACCAAGCACCCAAGAGTAATAAGCTTCTCAACTTGTAACTTCCACGTATCACCATGGAGAACTCAAACTGATGCACCAAATGCAATGGCAAGGGCACACGGAGTGCCCAAGTCCTTCTCTCTCAAATCCCACCGAAGCAACTAATCTTAGGGAGGAAAATGAGAGGAAGAACAAGAAAGAGAACACAAAGAAATCCAAGATCTAGATCCAAGGGGTTCCCCTCACATAGAGGAGAAAGTGATTGGTGGAAATGTGGATCTAGATCTCCTCTCTCTTTTCCCTCAAAAACTAGCAAGAATCCATGGAGGGATTGAGAGTTAGCAAGCTCGAAGAAGGTCAACAATGGGGGAAGAACACGAGCTCAAAGGATAAGGTTCATTGGGAAGAAGACCCGCTTTTATAGGAGGGGGGAAATCCAACCGTTATGTGCTCAGCCCGCACACGAGCGGTACTACCGCTCCATGAGCGGTACTACCGCTCAGGCGGAAGAAACAAGGAAAAGGAGCAACAAAACATGAACCTTGGGGCGGTAGTACCGCGGGAGACAGCGGTACTACCGCTGGGTTAAGCGGTACTACCACTCCCTTCGGCGGTACTGCCGCACAGAACGAAGGGGAAAGGGAAAGAGGGAACCGGGCGGTACTACCGCGGAGAAAGGGTGGTACTGCCGCACTACTGCCGCAGCGAGGTACCGAATAATCCGACACAGAAAAAGACCCCTCGAATCGACGCGGTAGGGACCTGGTAAGCCAGCGGTAGTACTGCTGCGGAGTCAACGCGGGTACTACCACTGCGGAGCGGTACTGCCGCTTGAGACCTCTCAGCGGTACTACCGCTGGGACCCTGACACAAACCACACTCAAGAAAACAAGAACTGCCATAACTTCTGCATATGAGCTCCGAATTGAGCAAACTCAAGCTTGTTGGAAACAAGACGATGAGTAGCAACAAAACAGCGTCTGGTTATAGTAAGAAGAGGCAGGGGCGGTATGCCTAACAAAAAGAGGAGTGAAACCTCCAACCGAGAAGAACCGACAAAACCTCCAACATCGAAAACATCATAGAAGATGCAAGCGAACTCCGTTTTCGATGAACTCAAGCTTGTCAACAAGATGACCGTAAGCTCTAAGACTCACAAAGAGAACCAAACAAGAACCAAGAAAGATGATGCAAGGATGCAATGGTTTGAGCTCTCAACGAACGATACAATCAAGCTACTCATCGAGAGCCCCCCTTGATAGTATGGCAATCGATCCTATAACCCGGTCTCCCAAATACCATCATGAGACCGGTAAAATAGAAAACCTGTCAAGGGAAAACCTTTGCCTTTCACATGGTCCACTTGAGCTAGATGATGATGATCTTGACTCCCTCAAGTTGGACCACCTTTCTTGATTGTGTTGGCTCGATGAAGACTAGTTGATTGCTCCCCCATACTCCACTATGGGTGAGCCTTTCTTCCGCACATCTTCACAAGTCCATTGTCACCACAAAGGACGGCAAGCTTCAAGCATTTGATCTCTTCGTGATGCTCCACTTGAACTTGCACACCACAACCTTTCTTGATTGTGTTGACTCGATCAAGACTAGTTGATTGCTCCCCCATACTCTACTATGGGTGAGATACTCTTCCGCACATCTTCAGAGGTCCATTGTCACCACAAAGGAAAGCAAGCTTCAAGCATTTGATCTCTTCGTGGTGCTCCACTTGAACTTGCACACCGCAACCTAACCCTACAAAGAACCCTCACGAAGACCATGGGTTAGTACATAAAGCGTAATTGACAATGCTTACCATACCATGGGATCACTTGATCCCTCTTGGTACATCTTCTACGCTTTGTGGGTTGGTCAACTTGATTCACTCTTTGACTTAGTCTTGATCAACCTCTCACAAGACCAATCTTTAGGTAATTCCTTGAATAGCACCTTGGTCGACACAAACTCTCCTTGAAACCAACACATGTACTCCAAGAAAAGCCTATGTACAAAAACCTTCAAATATAACTCAAGGCAACCCCATAGAGATTGTCATCAATTACCAAAACCAAACATGGGGGCACCGCATGTTCTTTCAATCTCCCCCATTTTGGTAATTGATGACAATCACTTTCAAAAGAGTTTAATACAAGGAATTATGCATCACCATGCAATGCAACAACCAATGATGCATGCGTATGAGATGCAAATGCTTAGGAACAAAATCAAAGCAAGGAGAAAACTCTAAAGACTTCTCCACAAAACTCTCCGAGACCTCCACAAAACTCTCTGAAACTTCTCCCCCATTGGCATCGATTGCCAAAATGGGTGAAAAGCTTAGAAGGCCAATATAGATTGAGTTCCTCCAGAAGTTGTGTATTTCTCAACAAGAGAGAGGAATGCAATACACATATCCAACGGTAAATACTTGGAGGAAGACAAACTATATTGAGGCCCAAAGATTGCTAAAGGAAGATATGCCACAAAGACATAATCGACAGAGACACGAGCAATCAAGCGATCAAAAGATACCAATTGAAGCAAGCTATCAAAAGATACCAATTGAACCAACTAGGCAAATGATCCTACGAGCCACAAGAAAGAAAGATATTATGATATGAGCAGAGGAGTGTTCTAAAGAAACTAGAGAAGCTCCCCATGATTTGTGCACATCAAGAATTTTTGAATTTGGATACAAAGTGCACAAAATAGGATCATAGCTCCCCCAAAATCAATAAAAACTTACAACAAGTGCAAGTGAGCAAATAGGAAACTAAGCCTAGTACTTGCGACAAACACATGGTTGAGCAACAAGTAAAAGAGGCAACTTAAGAATGGGCTCAACCAAAATGATGTGTGAGAGTCAAGGCAATGCACTTGAGAAGACTAATGTACGGATGAGCATTAAGCATCAATAAAGTCTTGAAAGAATGAGGCAACACGGTGCAAGGCCTATCATTCCCACACACAACAAGTAAATGGGTTCACAAGCTTACTAATAAGCATATAAATAACCTATGCTTGTGACAACCCGCGGTGAAGATAGAAGATGAAAGCCTCATCAAGGCGAGGGATACCAATTAAGATGGCAAAAGCCTCGTAAAGATAAGCATGAGGAAAATAATCTTCACCACACAAGAGTGCATCAAAATGCAACGAGATAAGACACACACTCAAGGAAAAAGCTTTCACGGAGCCACCAAAGAAATAACATAAGAAAGACAAGGTGGACGTGAAAGAAAGGATATCAACTAGATATGCAACTTTTCTCAAGTGTATAAGATTCTAGGTAGACGAACTCATGATGATATATATATATATATATATCTACAAAGAAGGATGTACACCCGAAATAGTTGCAACATGAGGAACAAGATATCCACAAGGGAATCATAAATATACCGATAAGATATTTGCTTGAAAGCATAGCACATAGCTAGATAAGGTCTTATTGTATATAAATGAATTCATACTACACAACCATCAAAGACATCGCAACTAGCAACATGAGATCATTGTTGGGATGCTTTGAGAAAGGAAACACGTATCACACGAAAGAATGGATAACATGCCATGATACAACCTACACAAGGTTGATGCAAGAAATGTGTGCATGAAGTATATGAAGATACTTGTTACCGAGATAATATTGGAAGGATGTAGTAGATACCAATTGAAGGTACAAAGTAGTTCATTGATCATCCTAGCTTGACTCCAATAAGCACATGGTGACAACTCCTTCCTTGTGTGTGAGCCGAGCATCCAATGCATCTCCACTTGTTCCTAGAACAACAACACAAACAAAATGGTACCCAAACTCATTGGGACCAAAGAGTTAGAGAACCAACAACACATAGGACAAACTCCACATAAATACGTGCATATAGATATGAAAATGAATTTCATCCACATCTCATCCAATTTGAGACTTGGTGGAGTTCCCCCTATATATTGGGTCAAAGAAAGAAAACATGCCAAAGAAACTACAAGAAGTAAATATGCATGCTCAAGACTTTCAAGAACCGAGACCAAATAACAAAGAAATACCAAGGAAAGAAAAGATACCAAATGAATAAATCATCACTTGAAGGGTATCCGTAATGGATACAACAAGGAATGAGATATCCATTGATATACACAAAGAAGATACATCAAACTCCCAAAAGAGAGGATGGTTCCAAACAAACCAAGCTCTCTACAAGGTTTCATGATGGCACAAAGTACCAAAATGAAAACGGCTTGCCTTCCACCAACACACACTTGATAAGGATCGCAAGATGAGTGTTTTATAGAAAATAGGATAGCTCCCCCAAGACTAGTGCATTAGAGAGAATCTGCATTTGAATACAAAATGCACAAGGTGGGATCACCACTTTCACTATATCTAGAAAACACTAGACAAGATCAAGAAATAAACAAGATCCACAAGTGGTATGGAAGACAAAGGGAGTTGATACAATCCTTGGAAAGAGAAAGGGCAAATAAAAAGCAAAAGCCAATGTAAAGATGATCAAAAAATTCTACCACAAAAGTGAGTACAAATTGTCAAAAGACAAGAAGTAAAAGGGAATAGTTCCCAGTGGTAGATAGCAAGGACATCCGACATCATCTTCACACCAAACAAAAAGTAAATTGCATCTTGTAGAGCTAACATGCCACCTAGGAACAAGATAATTTACAATATCAATTCTAGGTGACAATATCTCAAATATACACATTTTCTAGGCTAGTAATATACACATAGCATATTACTCCCTCATAATGTGATACCAATTAAAGATAGACAAGAGGCAATTAAAGGATCCAACAAGAGATAATTAATGGACTATTTAGAATTTGAATTTCTCATGAGAAGACATACCACATAGCGACTAGATGATCTTGTAATATCAATACTAGATGGTATTCCTCATGTACACACATTTATAGGATTGTGAGGTGCACAAAGCACATCACTCCCCCACAATGGGATATTGCATTAATCTCTCACAAGAGCCAACTAAGATATGACCAAGATGCACAAAGGCTCAACTAACGACACACATGTACATGATGTGCAAACCAACACACACATACTTGATTGCTCAAGATAATCAAGTTGGAAGCACAACATATACAAACACATGCAATGAACAAAGCCAAACATGCAAAGGGGCAAGTAACTTTCAATGTAAACAATTTAAGCACGAGTTACCGCAAGGAGGAACATTGGATATAAGATAGAAACTTGATAATCCGAATGACTTGGCTTGAGACAATAAGAATGATGAAGTCCCCTTAATTCTTCATAATGTAGCCAAGTCTCCAATGACCTCCAACAACACCTATTGATCAATTATGAGCTATTTGGTCCCCAACCAAGTTGGGTCCTAAGAGTTTAGTCACAATAGGCTTCGCTACCCAAATGGTTCTTTGCTTCAAACCACTTTGAGTACCAACAAACTTGGCAACCACATTACCAACCTTATCCTTACCAAGAGAATAGACATCCTCAATAATAATTGGGTTGGATAAGTTACCACTAGTGCATGAAGAAGCGAGGTGACCTTTCTCACGACATAGGTAGCAACGTCTACTCTTCACTTGATTTCTCAACTTGAGAAGCATTAGCTTGAGTCTTCTTGGGAAGATGCCTTTCTTCAACTTGAGGTTGAGCATGCGAATGCACTTGTGGCCGCTTCCCTTATTGCTTGTCACTAATGGGCTTCTTATTCAATGGGCAAGACTAACATGATGCCCTTCTACTTTGCACTTGAAGCAAACAATCTTGGCCGAATTCTTGACTTGTTCTTGGCCCTTCTTTTTGTTCACCTTGGACTTCTTCTTCTTGTTGGAGTTGAATCCAAGTCCACCTTTGTCATTGGGGGATTTTTGCACACTAAAGATATTGTTGAGTGTGGATTTCCCTTCATGACTCTTTTCCAAGTCTTTCTTCAAAGAAGTGACTTGGGCCTTGAGCTCTTTGATTTCCTCTACATGGTTAGTCTCAACACAAGTACTAGAGGAAGTATAAGCTTCATTGTTAGAGAAACAAGGCAAGGAAAGTAATTCATCACAAGATGTACCGACATTGTGAGTATATGAATTACAAGGACTAGCACATGACAATATAGCATTTTGACTAAAAGTAGTGCTAGTATCCACATGAGGCTCACTAGATGTTACCTTAGAAATCATGGCCTCATGAGCTATCTTTAGCTCATTATGGGATACTAGAAGATCATCATGAGAGCTTGAGAGCTTTTCATGGGTTTCTTCCAATTTCCCATAATTGCTAGATAGCCACTCAAGTTGATCCCTTAGCTCAACATTCTCCTTCAATATGGATGCTTCACAAGAGATAGAGTTAGTAGCACAAGCATCATCATTAGCAACAAGAGAAGAAGACAACTTGGCACGCTCTTTTGGATATGAAGCTTTAAGTTGAGCATGAGACTCGGTGAGTTTGATGCGCTCACTCTTAATGACCCTTGAGCCATTTTCGAGGTGCTCAAATTCCTCAAGGAGTTTAACATGCGCAACTTCAAGCTCCTTATTTTTAGTTTCAAAATCATTGGCCACCTCAAGAGCTCTATCACGAGATTCCCTCACTCTAGATAATTCTAGAGCAAAAGTCTCCTCAAGAGATTCCTTGGTGGTTTGTTCAAGTTCAAGAGCTTGAGAGAGGTCCGCAATTTCATTAGTGTAATCACGCTCATAACCTTCCATTTTATCAATGGTGACCTCATGCTCCTCAAGACGAGATTCCAACTCATCAATATACTTCTTGCCCTCAATGGCAATGGACATGATTTCCATGAAGTTGGAACGAGCAATTTTATTTTTATGAAGAGCTTTAAAAACCATTTCCCCCTTAATTTTGAAGGAGGCAACATTATCATTCTCTTCATCATTATCCTCATCATCGTTAGTATCAACATAATCATAAAGAGACATATTGGGTTTCAAAGTAGGAGATACCTTTGAAGCCTTAGCCATAAGGCAAAAAGCAATAGATGATGACGTAGGATCCATTGAAGCACCATTAAACACCACATCTTGTTCCATGTAGTGTTGGGTTTCCTCTACATTGTTAGCACAATAATTCAAGGAAATATATGTATTTTTATCATGGCAACAAGACATAGTACACATATCATCATGATATTTAGTCAAGCAATTTCTACATGATATGCAAGGACTATCAACACAAGCATGTAAAACATTTGGAGTGTTCGAAGTGTTAAAGCCCAAAGAAGGAGCATTGCAATAAGATAGTGATGAAGAATCATCCACAATAAGCATACTATCATCATTGCAATGACCAACACTATTCACCATATCATTACCTTGTGGCAAACCACATGTAGGTGAAGTAGAAGAAGTTGAGAAGACTATACGACCGGGGGTGGAGGGAGAACAATCATCCCCACAAATCTTGGACACACCATATTTATCTTGAAGCTTCGTCCACAACTCATGAGCATCCCGGAACGACATGAGTTGAAATATAACTACATTGCTTAAAGCATCGAAAAGCACATTAGAAGCTTGAGCATAGAGATAAGAGTTTTTCTCATCCTCTAAAGATAATCTTTGGGGATCCTTTGGAGGAGAAAAACCCATATCTAGAATTCGCTCTAAATTTGGGTCCATGACCCTAAAGAGATTAAGCATGTGAATTACCCAAACATTAAAATTTGTGCCATCGAAACTAAGAGTGTCAGAGAATCCTAAACCCCTAGTCGACATCCTTACTCTCTAGGCGGTTAATCCCTATAAAGAGAGACGAGGCTCTGATACCAATTGAAAGATCGTGGATGTCGCCTAGAGGGGGAGGGGTGAATAGGCGCTTTAAAATAATTATGGTTTAGGCTTGAACAAATGCGGAATAAACCTAGCGGTTAATTTGCCAAGCATAAAACCTAAAACAACTAGGCTCACCTATGTGCACCAACAACTTATGCTAAGCAAGATAAGCAACTATGAGATAGCAAGATATAAGACAAAGAACAATATGGCTATCACAAAGTAGAGTGCATAAGTAAAGGGCTCGGGTAAGAGATAACCGAGGCACGCGGAGACGATGATGTATCCCGAAGTTCACACCCTTGCGGATGCTAATCTCTGTTTGGAGCGGTGTGGAGGCACAATGCTCCCCAAGAAGCCACTAGGGCCACCGTAATCTCCTCACGCCCTCGCACAATGCAAGATGTCGTGATTCCACTAAGGGACCCTTGAGGGCGGTCATCGAACCCGTACAAATGGCAACCCTTGGGGGCGGTCACCGAACCCATACACTTTGGCAACCCTTGGGGGCGGTCACCGAACCCGTACACTTTGGCAACCCTTGGGGGCGGTCACCGAACCCGTACACTTTGGCAACCCTTGGGGGCGGTCACCGGAACCCGTCAAATTGCTCGGGGCGATCTCCACAACCTAATTAGAGACCCCGAGGCTTTCTCAGAGCTTTACACCACAATGATTGAGCTCCGAACACCAACAACCGTCTAGGGCGCCCAAGCACCCAAGAGGAACAAGCTCAAGGGTACCAAGCACCCAAGAGTAATAAGCTTCTCAACTTGTAATTTCCACGTATCACCGTGGAGAACTCAAACTGATGCACCAAATGCAATGGCAAGGTCACACGGAGTGCCCAAGTCCTTCTCTCTCAAATCCCACCGAAGCAACTAATGCTAGGGAGGGAAATGAGAGGAAGAACAAGAAAGAGAACACAAAGAACTCCAAGATCTAGATCCAAGGGGTTCCCCTCACATAGAGGAGAAAGTGATTGGTGGAAATGTGGATCTAGATCTCCTCTCTCTTTTCCCTCAAAAACTAGCAAGAATCCATGGAGGGATTGAGAGTTAGAAAGCTCGAAGAAGGTCAACAATGGGGGAAGAACATGAGCTCAAAGGATAAGGTTCATTGGGAAGAAGACCCCCTTTTATAGGAGGGGGAAAATCCAACCGTTATGTGCTCAGCCCGCACACGAGCGGTACTACCGCTCCATGAGCGGTACTACCGCTCAGGCGGAAGAAACAGGGAAAAGGAGCAACAAAACATGAACCTTGGGGCGGTAGTACCGCAGGAGACAGCGGTACTACCGCTGGGTTAAGCGGTACTACCGCTCCCTTCGGCGGTACTGCCGCGCAGAACGAAGGGGAAAGGGAAAGAGGGAACCGGGCGGTACTACCGCGGAGAAAGGGCGGTACTACCGCTAAGGAGCGGTACTGCCACACTACTGCCACAGCGAGGTACCGCACAATCCGACACAGAAAAAGACCCCTCGAATCGACGCGGTAGGGACCTGGTAAGCCAGCGGTAGTACTGCTGCGGAGTCAACGCGGGTACTACCGCCGCAGAGCGGTACTGCCGCTTGAGACCCCTCAGCGGTACTACCGCTGGGACCCTGACACAAACCACACTCAAGAAAACAAGAACTGCCATAACTTCTGCATATGAGCTCCGAATTGAGCAAACTCAAGCTTGTTGGAAACAAGGCGACGAGTAGCAACAAAACAACGTCTGGTTATAGTAAGAAGAGGCAGGGGTGGTATGCCTAACAAAAAGAGGAGTGAAACCTTCAACCGAGAAGAACCGACAAAACCTCCAACATCGAAAACATCATAGAAGATGCAAGCGAACTCCGTTTTCGATGAACTCAAGCTTGTCAACAAGATGACCGTAAGCTCTAAGACTCACAAAGAGAACCAAACAAGAACCAAGAAAGATGATGCAAGGATGCAATGGTTTGAGCTCTTAGCGAACGATACGATCAAGCTACTCATCGAGAGCCCCCCTTGATAGTATGGCAATCGATCCTATAACCCGGTCTCCCAACTACCATCATGAGACCGGTAAAATAGAAAACCTGTCAAGGGCAAACCTTTGCCTTTCACATGGTCCACTTGAGCTAGATGATGATGATCTTGACTCCCTCAAGTTGGACCACCTTTCTTGATTGTGTTGGCTCGATGAAGACTAGTTGATTGCTCCCCCATACTCCACTATGGGTGAGCCTTTCTTCCGCACATCTTCACAAGTCCATTGTCACCACAAAGGACGGCAAGCTTCAAGCATTTGATCTCTTCGTGATGCTCCACTTGAACTTGCACACCACAACCTTTCTTGATTGTGTTGACTCGATGAAGACTAGTTGATTGCTCCCCCATACTCTACTATGGGTGAGCTACTCTTCCGCACATCTTCAGAGGTCCATTGTCACCACAAAGGACAGCAAGCTTCAAGCATTTGATCTCTTCATGGTGCTCCACTTGAACTTGCACACCGCAACCTAACCCCACAAAGAACCCTCACGAAGACCATGGGTTAGTACACAAAGCGTAATTGACAATGCTTTACCATACCATGGGATCACTTGATCCCTCTCGGTACATCTTCTACGCTTTGTGGGTTGGTCAACTTGATTCACTCTTTGACTTAGTCTTGATCAACCTCTCACAAGACCAATCTTTAGGTAATTCCTTGAATAGCACCTTGGTCGACACAAACTCTCCTTGAAACAAACACATGTACTTCAAGAAAAGCCTATGGACAAAAACCTTCAAATATAACTCAAGGCAACCATTAGTCCATAGAGATTGTCATCAATTACCAAAACCAAATATGGGGGCACCACATGTTCTTTCACCAAGGGTCATCTTTATTTTAATCCCCCGGGCCAATGCTTGTCTAAGTGTTGGTCCAAACTAGAGCCCCTTGCAGCGCCACCTCGGGGAAACTCGAGGGCTGGTTTTAGTTGTATGGATTGCTTATCCGGTATTGCCCTGAGAACAAGATATGTGCAGCTCCTATCGGGATGTCGGCGCATCGGGCGGTCTTGCTGGACTTGTTTTACCATTGTCGAGGATGTCTTGTAACCGGGATTCCGAGTCTGATCGGGTCTTCTCGCTAGAAGGAATATCCTTCGTTGACCGTGAGAGCTTGTGATGGGCTAAGTTGGGACACCCCTGCAGGGATTTGAACTTTCGAAAGCCGTGCCCGCGGTTATGGGCAGATGGGAATTTGTTAATGTCCGGTTGTAGAAAACCTGAAGTTGATCTTAATTAAAACACATCGACCGCGTGTGTAACCGTGATGGTCTCTTTCCGGCGGAGTCTAGGAAGTGAACACGGTGTTGGAGTAATGCTTGACGTAGGTTGTTCTAGGATCACTTCTTGATCATAGTTGTCCGACCGTGCTTTTGCCTTCTCTTCTCGCTCTCATTTGCGTATATGTTAGCCACCAAATATGCTAGTCGCTTGCTGCAGCTCCACCTCATACCTTTACCTTACCCATAAGCTTAAATAGTCTTGATCGTGAGGGTGTGAGATTGCTGAGTTCCCGTGACTCACAGATACTTCCAAAACCAGTTTGCAGGTGCCGAGATTACCGAGCAGGTGACGCAACCAAGTTCAAGGAGGAGCTCGATGAAGATCTTGTCCTTTGTGTTGTTTCGTTTTAGTTGATCAGTAGTGGAGCCCAGTTGGGGTTGATCGGGGATCTGTGTAGCATTTGGGGTAGTCTTCTTTTATTTTGGTTCCGTAGTCGGACCTTGATTGTATCTAGATGATGTAATGCTTTATTCATGTATTGTGTGAAGTGGCGAGTGTAAGCCAACTATGTATCTTTTCCCTTATGTATTACATGGGTTGTGTGAAGATTACCTCACTTGCGACATTGCTTTCAATGCGGTTATGGCTCTATGTCGTGCTTCGACACGTGGGAGATATAGCCGCATCAAGGGCGTTACACCAGGTAACTCGCTGGTCCACCTCTCTCGCCTAGGCTGATGGAGCAAGTTACTGTCCCAAGCCGGCGCATGGTTCAGCAACTCACCACTCCAAACCAGCTCGCGGAGGAGTGGCAAGTTGCTCTAGGCCGGCAGGGGGGAGCACGGCGGTGCAGGCATTGTGGCTGCCTTGGAAGACGTCGTGTCATACCGCGCCTCCCGTGCCCGCGACCGCGCCATTCACGGTCAACGCGTGCGTAACCGTGCCCTGCCAGGAGAGAAAGAAGCCGGCTATACGGAGATCGACGAGTCGGTGGCCAGCGCGTCCGCATCCACCACCAACATCGAGGGAAGGTATAACACGAGGGGCCGCCGCCGCTTGGGTCCGGGAAGGCCACCGTCGGCGTGTCGCCGGCTTGCACAACCACGACTTGCCCGATTCTTTAGCGCAAAACATCGTCAACCCCCGCCTGGGCTCCACAGAAGCGGAGGAGTATGAAATCCGCCATGTTGCATGAATTTCATCTGGTTGTTAAAAAAGTGTTTAAAATGTATGTGGACAGCGTTGGATGGCCAGCTTCGACATACATGTCCAAGTATTGGTCCCATGTCTGTGAACAAATGTGAGAGCAAATTTGCAGGTCACCGTTGGAGATGCCTGACCAGACATGAACATTGTAGTCCACTTCAGTGTCTTCTACATACTGCTTGAACCGTGCTCGACCGTATGCATATTGTTCCATCTCGATCGAGGGTTGTTCTCCATATGAGCTTGTGGCGTGAACAGTGTGTGGTTGCAGAAAAAAGAGACGATACGACCAAAACCACGTGCACTCAGTGAGAAAAAAACCTTTTGGCCTCCTTTGGTTTGGAGGAATTTTGTAGGATTTTCATAGGATAGGATTTCTATAGGAAAAATTCCTTCAGAGCTCTTTGGTTTGTAGGAATGAAATCCTATTCCTATGGAGGAATTCTTCCTATCCTCCACATTTCATAGGAAAACAAACATTAGCCTAGACTCAATGGAAAAAATCCTATGGTGTGAATCAAAAGGGCACCTCTTTTTCTATTCCTATTTATAGGATTTGAGATGCATGTCATCTCATTTCCTATGACTTTCCTATTCCTATGATTTTCTAATCCTATGAACCAAAGGAGGCCTTTGTTCCCTTCACGAGGTGGATGGAGGCATGGAGCCACCCCCTGCGTACGGCCTGGAGTTGATAGAGTGGCGATGAACGGGCGTGCCAAAAAGCACTTCCATCTGTGGAGCTTTTACTTTTGGTTTTTGCGTCTTCATCCGTTATTCAGTTTGTTAGTTGGATTGTCGATGGCCCTAAACTAAGTTCCCTTGCAAGCCACAGCCTGCCTGCATGGGGGCGTAATGACAACTAAGCACATGAATTTTTCTAGCGGAAACGCCAGACTTTTCAGCTAAAAAGGGGAAGAGTAGATGAACAGAATAAAGAAGCTAGGCTTGTTTTTTTAGAAAAGGAGGAGGACCTCGGCCTCTACATCTAGATGATGCATGCAGCCACTTTATTAGTAATTCACACAAGACTTTATAAAGTCATACAACAGTAAGACTAAAGTCATCGTCTAGTCAACATCTGTCGCTACTCTTATCCAGTTGATGAAGGGATGCTGATAGTGTGGGCCTAATACCAAACAGACCTCGCAGCCAAACCTAACAACTAAAACCCGAGGTCCCAACCAGGACTCCTGTCGGGTATGGGGCACCCACCAGTCCGGCGCACTCCTCAACCAGGACGCCTGCTGGGTATGAGGCCGCCACAGCTAACTGCCATCAATCCATCTTCAGTGTTGTACTGCTGCATCTACCTTGCTCGGTCTAGCTGTCGTCGATGCCACCATGACGCCAAACAATGCCACCATCCCGCGCTCGTCCATCATTACACGCCCACCGGCGAGACCCCGCTGCTCCATGCCGTTGAGACCTGCCATTGTAGACGTGCCAGATGACACGCCGCTCCTCCGTCGCGAACACCACCTGTTGCCACTGGTCCCATCCCCTCCGCCTGCAGTCCTCTAACCGAGCACCCAAACGCCCCAGGTGGCGCCTCCAAAAAAGGTACGACACATGCAGTGCCGCCGCTACCCAATCTAAGGAGATTTTGGGTTTTCACCCGAGGATGGGGTCGGGGTGGAGGGCATGGACCTCGACGGCGCCTGCAAGAAGGAGACCGGCGACCCTGGTCGTCGCTACCGTTGGGATGAAAGAGTCGTCCAGAGTTTCCTCCGGTTCGATGGCACCTCTATCAGCCCCCGCGAACGCACCGAGGCCGACGATCGCGATCGTAAGCCACCAAGTGCAGTGGGAGAGAGCCTGCAGCATGGACGAGATCCACCGGGAACTCACTGCCCACGCAGTCAAGACGTCGTCCATCCACCCCCTCCCCCCCTCCCGCGAATGTCGCCAGCCGAGGGCGACGTCGCCAAGACTAACGGGGTCGCCGCCCCAGATCCAGGTTCCTCCACGATGGCTGAAGTGGCGAGATCCGCCATGAGTGACGAGATCCGGCACCGCACGGCCGACGCCATCGCCCAAGCCCGCCGTCGACCGATCCCGCTACCGCCGGGAGCCCGCACGCTGCCGCGTGTCCCACACCCATGGATCTGGGCGCTCGTGCACCGCCGTGAGCCCGCCGCCTCCGGGATCTGCCACACCGACGGGAGGGTCGCACCCCGCGGCGGATCCGGAAGAGGGAGTAGAGACTCTCCGCCGCCGCCGTCGCACGCACGGGCTTTGCCCGGCGCCGACCATCAGCAGCGGCGAAGGAGGAGAAGGGCGCTGGAGGGTTACTAGGCGGCGGCGGCTGAGCCTTCTCGAGCCGCCCGCGAGGAAGGCGACGCGAGAGGGACGCCTTATCGAGTAGCCCCAATAAAGAAGCTAGTGGCTTCGAAGATTCATGTTTCTTTCTTTTCTGCAAAAACGCAATGCACACGAACTGTGTAGTTTCTATGCATGGGCTCAAATGCTTTTGGTGTGAACAGTAAAATAAATACAATAATTTTTTTAACAAAATATTTTTTTGACATACTTTAACAAATGATTGTTGTGCATGTAACATTTCATCACGGAATGACATTAGTGGGTGACATGATAAAAAAACAAAATCAATGCTCTAAAAATGTTACTTTCAAACATATTTTAGAGTTCTGATTTTTTTTTTGACGATTTCCAACAATGTGATTTCGTGATGAAATTTTGCATGCACAACAAACATTTTTTAAAGTATGTCAAAAAAAATCAGATTAATTTTTTATTTTTTGGTTCTATTGTTCACACCAGGAGCATTTGAGCTTATACACTCACCCCTTTGAACACACACACGTGCACCCTAACCCTGTGAACACATTTGAGATGCTGAGTCGACACAACATTTTGAAATTAGGTCACCACATGCATCTTGTAATCGACGGAAACATATCCTCTCACTAAACGAATATAGCCGGAAAGAATGAAATAAATTTTAAAAATATGAACACCAGTGTTAAGTATAGATCGTAAACCCGACGGACTGGTTCCATCATTAAAAAGCCTAACCATTTAAGCTATGCTCAATTCGCTACGCATTATTCTTGTTGATCCAACGTCCAACGAGCGTCGTTTTGCCACTATGCTCCTCTGGCGGCACACGTTGGTCGAGCAACGCCATCTCCGAGGTGTGGAGCAGGTACGATGAAGGACACGCATGCCAATTGATGTTAATGTTGGTGTCACCGTTGGGTTCACAGACACGGCCATGGAGCTGGTCTAGGGAGGGGGAAAGGAAGGAAGAAGCTGCCACGTGCAATGGTCGCGTTCTCGTCCTTTACACGTCTGAGTATTGTACCACTATATATTTCTTTCAGATCATGGACGTATTAAAAGTATACTATACTAGCATATACTCACGTCTTATATTATTGAATGGAGGGAGTATTTTTTTTAGACCATAGACATAATAAGTATTACCTCCGCTCAAAAATAGTACTTGAAGTTCTAGTTTGCCGTAAGTCAGACTTCTTTAAGTTTGATCGAGTATGTAGAAAAATATGCCAACATCTAGAATATCAAATTAGCTTCATTAGATTCATCATAAGTTCATAATATATATATTTGATGTTCTAGATATCAACATTTTTATTCTATAAAGTTGGTCAAACTTGAAGATGTGACTGGGACAAAACTAAAACTTTAAGTATTTTGGAATAGAAGAAGTAAGTATAAACAAACATACATTGGTTTCGCCAACTTGCGCCTTCATTGTCCAGTCAAAAAAAAGAAGTAAGTATAAACAA
>NC_041388.1:333581262-333581840 GCF_002162155.2 Triticum dicoccoides
TAAACCAACATTGGTTTCGCCAACTTGCGCCTTCATTGTCCAGTCATGTACAAGATTGAAACTCTCTCTGACGTAGTAGTATGGTTTTTGAACAACAATTTCTTATTGTTTCTTAGGCCAAAGTATCTCTCGTTTACCTTGCAAAGTGACGACAAAAACTGCAAAATTTTGCTCGTCCGTGATCCCATCCTAGTCATACCCTACAAATACAAAAATAAAAATATACTCCCTGGCAACTAAAGAAAACTCAATGAAGGCTACATCTACATGTGAATCTCAGTAAAAATTTAACACACTGCTTTGTAATTGCTTCCACATTGACATTATAATATGGTGAATGATCATACATGTCGGTTGTGCTCCATTGCAGTTGAGGAAAGAGTGGAACATCTCTTCTTTTGCCACTCCTTCAATGTTCATTGTTGGAATGCCCTTCAGATGAATTGACACCTGACCGATTATAGACTTCATGCTACTGAGGAGGGCAGGTGGGTGGTCCACGCCGACATATATGGAGATTTTCATCACGGCAACATGGAGCATATGAAATGAAAGGAATAATCTCATGTTCCGAGGTA
>NC_041388.1:333582059-333590399 GCF_002162155.2 Triticum dicoccoides
TTCAGATCCAAAAAGGATAGGTTTAATTAAGCAAGACTTTGCTCTCCTTTCCCATAGGGCAAAGGCTAGAGCCTTTTATTTCTCTTTTTGTAATCTCCAATTCTTAGACGCCCTCACCCCTCTAGTTTCCCTTTATTATATAACCTTGCACCTCTTTGTAGGGGAGGAGGGGCGAAGACATGTAGGAGTTGGTGGTCCATTAATACATATGTCAGTAGGAGCCTTTCCAATTGTCTTCGATTTTTAAAAACAACATTTGGTCAATCACACCTAGCCATCCACCCGAGTCGACGAAATAACTAGATCAGCGTCGTTGCTACCGAAGCACCACATGAGCAATAAAGGCACTCCCATCCCACTGCTTCCATGAAGGAAAATGTAAAAATGTCCATCCGATCTTGTTTTTAGATTTGACGATGCGCTCATCATCGCTAGAGAATACCTTATTGAGCACCACCGCCACCACCACTGGAAGGAACAAAACGACGGACAACAAAGATCTACCTCTCTATCCGATCTCATCGCTGGATTCAATGTCGCATTCATCGCTAAAGCTGGAGAAGAAGCTAGAGGAAGCATTATTGAACATCGCGGCCACCAGCGCCAGAAGGGTTGAAGCGATGTACAATCAAATACCCACTTATAATGTCCCAAGACAAGCTGAACCATATCTCCTAACAGTAAATTGGGATATCCCCGCACACCCCCACTGGCGGGATTGGAAAAGGAACCATATGTTTATCAAAAGTGGATTGTAAAAGAAAAACTATAAGTAGATCTTATAATTGTATGTAGTCCACTTAAGGAGTAGAGTGTTTTGGAGGCCGAGCTTCATGGAGGCAATTTTTTTGAAATATTCAAACTTCTAACTTTCCAGTTTCAAAATATTTCTGAAAAGATATACGCATATGCAACGATGTAATTTGTATGTATATAAATTTCATGATGAATTACCTTGAATTCCGAGCTGCAAAAAAATCATGGACTTTTAGAATGAACAGTGCATGTGCTGAGAAGCCACATATTCGGGTTTTCTCTTGCGGGTTAATGAAGAGCTTTATTCATATGATAAGGCACCGACACTATCAGCCATGAGGCTGGTTACCAACAAACCCGGGGGAGAGTCCATCCAGCACTCCAACACCTCCGGCGTGCATGCATGTTTTGCACAAAGGTGGGCCGGAACGTTGGCATATCTCTTTACATGTAAAATATCAAAAGAAATAAAACTAGAAGTTAGCTCCACAATATCTAAAAGTAACGACGCTATCAAAGAGCGCGAAGTACGACGCGAGTTCCAGATATTCACCACATCCAAACAATCCGTTTCAATCTGCACCCGCGTAAAGCCACGAAGTAAAGCCACCACCACACCTTCACGTACAACAGTAGCTTCTGCCACAAGTGGATCAGTAATGCCTGGGCTTGGTTTGCACCAAGCTGAAATGAACGATGAAGCTGACCGAGCCACACCACCAATGCCTACTCTGTGCTCCAACAAAGAGATTCCAGCATCAGTGTTAATCTTGATTACCTCACCGTCAGGTGGTCGCCACCCATGACCTGGTAGTATGCTAGCATGCTTGGTTGGAAGCTCTAGCACCGCCAGAGCATCTCTAATCATTTGCAATGACTGCTTCGGACCCATACTTGCCTTGTCATAAGTAATATTGTTTCGAAATGTCCAAATAGCTCACATCACCGAAATGATCTTAGCTTGGTCTGAATCATCGAAACGAGGGTCACAGAGAATATCCCTGGACCATGTCAGTCCATGCAACTCCGGAAGCTTAATGCCCAGCCACTCGCGGGCTTCTGTCCAGAACCGTTTTGCATGTGTGCATTGTATCAATGCATGATACATATCTTCATCCACTGACATGCATATTTTACACCTAGCTATAGTCGCAATGTCTCTGTAATTAAGGGTGCTTTCAACAGGAAGGATCCCCCGAAGCACACGCCACCAGAACACGCGAACTTTGGTCACCACATTCAACTTCCAAAGCTTCGTCCACATCTGCTTGTTCGTCAATGAAGATTCTGTAACCGACCCTTCTTCTAGAGCAAGATGCTCGTTGCGAATCATAAGAGTTCGGTATGCCGATTTTACAGTGTAGATGCCTGCTTTCTCAGCTGACCATGCCCAGCTGTCATCTCCTCCCATCCGCCGCAAAGGAATATTTGGTATAGCTTCTGCCTCTGTGGCAATAAAGTTGCTTTCCACGTCCCAGACTCAGCATCGATCAATTCTGAAACTGTGTTCATTGCTGCCGTACCAACATGAGTCGACGGCCTCATTGCAATCAGCCCCGGTATCCACGGGTCTCTCCAAATCGAGACCGTCGTACCATCCCCAATTCTCTTGATCATACCAGCCTTCAATGCTTCCCTGCCTGACAAAATAGCTCGCCAGGTAGCCGAAGCGTGGGGGTGTGCTCCAGCGCAATCGGTATTCGGGAAGTACTTCCCTTTGAGCACTCGCGCACAAAGCGAATTCGGACTCGTAATGAGCCTCCAACCATGCTTTCCTAGAAGAGACAGATTGAAAAGCTCCAGATTTCTGAAACCCATCCCTCCTTTCACTTTCGTGGTTGCAAGTGTATCCCAATCCAACCAATGCAAAGATCGGCGGTTAAGAGAGCTACTCCACCAGTATCTCTCCATGCATGAGGTGATTCCTTTGTAAACTTTTTCAGATAGTTTGAAACAACTCATGGAAAAAGCCGGGATCGCCTGAGCCACCGACTTCAGGTGCACCTCCCGTCCCGCGCATGAAATCATACGCTCTGTGCCTCCCTGCAACTGACTTCTGATCCTCTCTCTAAGATGTTCAAAAGTACCACTCGTTATCCGTCCTGTTGTTGTCGGAAAGCCAAGGTATCTCTCGTTGAAAGCCTCGACAGAGATACCGATGATGGATTTCAAACTTTGTCTAACCGGATCACTTGTATTCGGGCTGCAAAAGATAGAGCTTTTTTCCTGATTCACACATTGGCCAGAACAGTCCTCATAGATCCGTAGAATACGATTCAACCTTTGAGCATTATCCTCCTTTGCATTCATGAAAATGAGACTATTGTCTGCAAAAAGAAGGTGATTGATCCAAGGTGAATTATTGCTTACTCTGATTCCTCTATCCACTTGAGCACCACCCAAGTGCTTGAGTAGCGTTGTAAACCCTTCAGCACAAAGTAAGAACAAATAAGGTGAATAAGGGTCACCCTGGCGTAGACCCCTAGAAGGTGTGAAGTAAGGAAGCAGCTCCCCATTCACACGTACTGTAAACCTGACAGAAGTCACGCATTTCATTGTTAGTCTAACCAAACTTGAGCTGAAACCCAACCTTAACATGATATCTTCGAGATAATGCCATTCAACCCGGTCATAAGCTTTCATCATATCGAGTTTGATAGCACACACATGATTTTTGCCATTCTTCCTTCTTCTCATCGCATGCACACTCTCATAAGCGATTAAAACATTATCAGTGATAAGTCTATTAGGAATAAAGGCACTTTGCTCTTCACTAATAATATCACCAAGGAACTCCCTCGTTCTATTAGAGATGCATTTCAAAGCAATCTTATACAAAACAGAACATAATGAGATTGGCCTGTATTGGGAAATACGTTGCGGGTACCTGACCTTGGGAATAAGCGTTATGGACATGTCATTCATACACACCAGCAGCTCCCCGCCATTCAAAAAGTCCAGCACAGTCGACACTATATCTACTTTGAGCAGATCCTAGTGCCGCTGAAAAAACCCCGCCGTGAATCCATCCACCCCTGGTGCTTTGGACGGCGACATCTAGAATAGGGCCGTCCTCACCTCATCAGCAGTAAAGGGTTTGTCTAGGTGCTCATTCATGAACGGCGTCACCTTTGGTGGAACAAGATTAAGAAGCTCATCCATAGGTTGAAAACCCTGAGAGGTATATAGCGCTTCATAGAAACCTTGAACTTCTGCGTGATTATCTTCAATTGTTTGACACATTGTACCATCTGCTCGCTCCAAGCACTCAATCTTATTCATACGTTTCCGTTGAGCTGCTTGAGCATGAAAATATCTGGTATTACAGTCTCCCTTCCGTAGCCACAACACTCTGAATCGTTGCCGCACCCAGATTTCCTCTTGTCGGAAAGCTTCACGCAACTGTTTCCCCACCGCTCGTTCTTCTGCCGTTGGACCGAGCCCCACAGAGCGCACCCGTAGGCGGTCGAGTTTGGCTCGCAGTTTCTTCACTCTGCGTGTTAGGTTCCCGAATTCCTTGCCCCCCAACTGAACAGCACATGCTGCATAGCGCCTAGGGCATTTACCACATCGGCCAAACCCTGCTGTCCAGCTCCTTTCTGCCACTCCCGAAGCACAAGCTGGTCGTACTCAGCATGAGTTTTCCACACATCCTCGTATCTGAACTGCCTAGCAGTTTTTGCACCTGCGTCAGCCAAGTTTTCCCTTAGATCTACCATCACAAAGCAATGATCAGACTCCATGGTACCAATATGCCTAACACATGTGTTAGGAAACATGCTCATGAACTGCAGGTTGCCAAGGCCCCGGTCAAGCCTGGCTTTCACATTTGCATTGCCCCTCTGTCCATTATCCCATGTATGCTCCGCTCCAGACCACCCAAGATCACAAAGCGAGCAGTCGTCAATAGCCTCTCTGAACGCCCTCATTTGATATTTAGGCCGATCTGTGTTCGAGAAGTGCTCATATGCATTCAAAGTTTCATTGAAATCATCAACACAAAGCCAAGCATCATGCTGTATTCCAAAAAGAGTTCAAAGAAATTGCCAACTATGTGGTCGATCTTCCACTTTTCGGGCCCCATAAAACCCCGTGACCCTCCACGCTTGCGATGCCCGGGTCTTTTTTCTGACCACAACATCAATATGGCATGAGCTATAGTTTTTAAGCTCCACCTCAAGCTCATCCTTTCAGAACAAACCAATACCACCGCTAAGACCAGTATTGTTCACCGCAAAACATCCTGCAAAACCCAAAAGATTCTGCAAACTCTCCACTCCGTGCGCTGAAATTTTTGTCTCCATCAAGAACAAGAGACATGGCCCTTCCTGCTTCACGACACTTCGAAGCTCTCGAACTGTCGATGGGTTCCCAAGCCCTCGACAGTTCCAACTTAAGCAACTCATTGACCCTGGCAGGACTGACTCGCAGCCGCTGCCGAAGAATCTGAATTATTCGGAGTAGGTTTCTTTTTCTTTGGCTCCCTCTCAGTTTCCGAGCCAACTGGTGAGTCTCCGAGAGAAGCATTCTCCTTGCTTGATCCACCCTCTGTTTGATGGGGGGAATTGGTTAGAAGGAGTGGATCCACCCTCCTATACACCTGTGCCCGAGGTCCCCCTTTCCTCTTCTGTTGGTTTCATGGTTGCTTGACCGGAGATGCGACCTCAGCCGTGCTCTTTCCCACCGTGCTTGAGTTGCGGGTTTCTGCCTTGCTCTTTGGGGCGGTAGAGTTCTCTCTCATCGAGCTCGAGCTATCCCCTGTCCCAGCCTTTCTTCGCTCATCCTATGCACGCTGGCCCTTCCCAAACAGAAGATCTTCATGCTCATATCGTGTTCCAGGGGTCGTGCAAACAAGATCCGAGTGGCCTAACTTACCACAAGAAAAGAAGAAGTGTGGGACATTCTCATAGACTATATCATATGGGTCCATGCACTTCCTCCTCTTTGATTCTATTAAGATCCATCGCCTCAAGGGATTGTCCACATCCACAGTAACTCTTGCCCTTAGGTATCCTGCCGTATGATCAATCTGAACAGTTGTTGCCCTTTTGTCTATCTGATGTGCAATTGCAGTACTCCATGGTTCAGCCCGAAGATTGAACGGGAGGTTGAGCACTCGAGCCCACAACTATAGCTTATCGAATTTTAACTCAGATGGTCGCATACACTCATCAAATTCAGATAATATCACGGCATTCTTGCTGACATGCAATGGTGATCCCTCCCACACACAATCCCGATCCCTCTCACATGCAAATTCTGCCACAAACATGTTTTCCCCTGCAGGTTTGAAGGATAAACCCTTAGGGTTCCCCCATGCCGTTCGGAGCGCGTTGGAGATCGTCTGGATGTGGAGCGTATGTCGATGAAGCACTTTCCCCGCCAGCATCCACTTCTCCTGCTCCCCCTCTTCCAGATCGTCAAGCACCAACGGAGTCGCCTCCTCATCGGTTATTTCCATCTTGCCTAGCGCCTCCGCCAGTTTTGCCCTCGCCGCCCTGGGCGAAAGCGCCTCCCTCTCTTGCCGTCGATCAGCAGGCGAGGTCATCGCTGATCCGCAACCCTCAGTTCGCGCCCCGCCGAGCAGATCAGCGCGCGCCGCCACAGTCCTCCCGAGAAACCCTAATCGCCTCCTAGGGGGCTCCGGGTTTTTCGGAGGAAAAAAGCCTGGTTTGGAAAGAACATACATATTCGGTTTTTCTCTGTAGCTCTCATTTTAACGCATTCCATCATAAAAATTTACACACACGTACATCATGTCTCTGGGTATACGTGTAATTTTTTTAATTAAAAACTGAAACGTAAAAATATGAATTTGGATTTTTTTATATATAAAAACCGCCCTCCATGGAGCTGGTCCCCGATTTGACATTTTGGCCACTTGAGTGCCTAGCTACTACTTACTGCTTGAACCGTGACCGTATGTGTGTTGTTGGAGCTCAAGGAAGGAGTGTTGTTGAAATGGAGCCTGTGGCGTGAACGTGGTTGCAGGAGAAAAGAGGCATGACACACAAGATACAATCACATGGAAGCTTACGGAGAGCGGTACTTACTCCACTTCTTCAGCCTATTCGCTTCAGTTTGAGAGACGCATCTCAACACCATTCCTAAAGACCGTTTAAAAAGTTTGGACAACTCCGAAATGCAAGTTCTTTGCTTGGTTATTCATTCACAACAGGGTATAAACGGCAGATAGGCTACAACGAAGAGGGTGGCCGAACTGCGGTTTGTGTCCTCTTTGCAACCAAGTTCAGGAGTCTGCGGCGCACCTCCTTTTCCAATGCCAGTTTTCAGTTACGGTTTGGAATGCGGTAAAGGCGAAGATCGGGCTGAGCAATATTGTCACGGCGGACTGGGCGGCTATGCAAAGTGTCCAACATTGGTGGACCAAGATTACGCTCGCGCGCTCGTCAAATGGGAAAGGGATGGCCTCCCTACTCATGCTTATCTCTTGGGAATTTTGGAAGGAGAGGAACGTTAGGATCTTTCGGAACGTTTCCGCGCCTACGACGATTATTGTGAAAAAAACATGAATGAGGCGACAATGTGGACGCTGGCAGGTGCCACAGGGCTGGGTGTAATTTTACATCGCGAGTAGTTGCTTTGCCTTCGCCTCTGTTCGGCCATTGTTTGGCTGTGGTCCTCGGACCTTGTTACAACTCTCTTTTATTTAATGAAATGACAAATCTTTTGTCTCGTTTCAAAAAAAAAAGGCAGAGCTGCAAAAAGATAATCGGCGGATGGCGACCATACGACCAAAAACCACGCACACTCGTGAGAAAAGGCCATTTGTTCCTTGACGTACGAGGGTGAGGGGGTCCAAGCAAGCAAGCGGCGATGGAGCGCTGCTCCTACATACGGCTGGCAGCAGAGTAGAGTGGCGACGCCAAAAAGCAGTGAATTACTTGTGGTTTTGCCTGCTTGTTCCGTTATTCAGTTTCTGATGTCTGTATTGTCGATATCCCTGGCTACCTAGTTTCGTCGCAATCCGCAGCCTGCATGCATGGCGACAGCAATAACAACAACCAAGCACATGGATTTTCCTAGAACCAGTGAAAGCGCCAGACAGACTACTTTCCAGCCGAAAAGGGAGAGCAAATGAACAGAATAATAAAGAAAACAAATGAAATGCGCGCGCCACACGCACGCATCGTTTTCTTTTTCCGAGATGCATCGTTTTTGTTGTTGATCCAACGTCCAACTAGCATCGTTTTGCCACACTCCCTGCCGATCCACTGTTTTTGTGGATACTCTTTTCTATTTTACGAAAATGATTCAGATCTATTATCAAAATGCATCGAAAGTACAAAATACCTCAAACATAATATTGTGGTTGACAATGTTGTCCCTGCAAAAAATAGGACAGTAAGAGCATGCCTAGTAGAACCCTCAAACCCTCACTAGCGTTTTAAGGGTCTAAAAATGGTCTTTTTATGCATTTTTACGGGTTGAAAAACAAGGGCAAATATTAAAACCCTCAAACCCGACCCTTATGACGGAATATTCCCCATGAACGACGTTGTCGTTGGGGCATACCGTCGAGCACCTCGCACACGACGGGCGGAGGGCGACGCGGGGGCGGAG
>NC_041388.1:333590962-333634724 GCF_002162155.2 Triticum dicoccoides
CGGGGCGGCCGGCGGCGAAGGAGGCGACTAGCAGCGGCGGACGCGGGCGTGGGTCCGGGAGTTGGGAGGATTTTCCCCTCCCGCGCGAGGATAACCGCTAAATAAGAGTTGGGGTAGGTTTTGCTCCCCAACCCTTATTTTTTAGGGATGAGAGAGGGTTTGAGTGTTGGACCCTTAAATTTTTTAAGGATTTATGGGTTCTAGTCTATGTGATTTTTTGCTCGCAAACTATAAAAAATACAGTTATTTATAAAGGTTTGGGGGGTTGAGGACTCCGCTAAAGATGCTTTAATAACGCTAGCGTCGGTGTCTCCAATGGGTTCAGCCAAGGACAAGGAGGTGGTCTAGGGAGGAGCGATGGAAGAATGAAGCTGTCATGTGGACGCGATCTCCTCCTTTACTTTACACGTCCCAGCAGTACTATACTGGTATACATTTCTTCTAGATCATGGACATAATAGTAAAATATAGTGTAAACCACCACCAACTTGCGCCTTCATTGTCCACTCCTGTACGAGATGGAAGCTGCACCCTCTGACATTGCATTCTTTTATTGGTTTTTCTTTAGTGTTTCTTTTTCAAAATTATTATATACTCTCTCCGTTCATAAATATTTGTCTTTTTAGATATTTTAAATGACTACCACATACGAATATATATAGATATATTTTAGAGTGTAGATTCACTTATTTTGCTTCGTATGTAGTCACTTGTTGAAATGTCTAAAAAGACAAATATTTAGGAATAGGTCCAATGTGAGTAGGATCACTTAGCCATGCTTCATAATTGGAAAAACGGGCGCCATGAAAGTAATGTGATAAAGCATCAATATAATTAATAAAAATAATAGAGAATTAAAAATAGTAACTTGAAACAAGAACTACAAATTTAAAGCAATAATAAAGAGCCGCCCGGGTTAATAAAACTGAGAAAATTAACTCGGAAAGAAATTTTTTAGTGAATCCCGATTCGACATTAGAAGTATATTGATTCTTTTCCAATAAACGAAGATTTTTTTTCTGTAGATACTTATTTGATTCAATTCATAAATCGACTTTCCCTCCTATGCTCTGAGGGAGTAGTTTCTTAGTGTTTCACACGCCAAGTTCTCCTTTGTTTACCCTGCAAAAAAAACTGCATTTTTTACTTGTCCATGATCCCGTCTCAGTCATACCAAAAAAAATGTTCTCTCGGTTAGTAAATACTTATCGAAGAAATCAATTTATCTAGATGTATTTTAATTTTAGATATTCATTTTTAGTCATTTTTACGATAAATAATTTCGGACGGAGGGAATATTGTACACTGCTGTACTCTCTGAATCCACGTTTCCTACATGTGAATGTCAAGTAAATATTTCAACGGGCCAATTCGTAATTTTGCCGCCGTGTAGTGGGTATATTGCAAACTGCCTCGCTGTCCCTCTAAATTTGGCCCGAGTTCGTTCGTAGCCTCCCCCTTCTCACGTGTCTCTTCTCCCTCCCTCTCTCCCTCTCCGCCGAATCCCGGCTCCTCCCGTCGCCCTTGCATTGCGTCCGGCTCCGGCGAGTTTCCTCCGCCTCCTTTCCCAGCCCGAACGGCCGGAGACCGCGGCTTCGACCGTCTCTGTCTTTCCCGCACGTCTGTCTTGTGCACCCGAGAGAACCATCAGGAATCATCCAGAGAAGGACAGCCGCGGCGGCCTTCGTACGTTTCCGCAATCCCAAGCCGCAAAGAAGGAGTTTTAATTCCATGATTTCTCAGGCTCAGCCTGCCCTCCAGCTCTGATTATCTTCTTCTCTCTTTCTTTCGTTTGTTGGGAAAAAAAGTAGGAAAGCGGTGCAGGAAGTTGCCTTTCTTGGCTTGGCTGGGTCCGAGGAATGGGGAGGAGGATGCGGCAAGCCATTGCCGCGCTGGGCGTCGCGTGCGCGGCCGCCTTCGCCGTCGCCGTCGCCGCCGCTGACCGTGGGCTCTCGCTGCCCAGCGACCGCGCCGTGGTGGCGGCGCCGGAGGAGATCAGCCTCCTCAACAAGATTGCCAATTTCATGTGGCAGACCGACAGGAACTCGTACCAGCATGTTTGGCCGGTAACACGCAAAACAAGCCCCAGCTTTCCGAGCATTTCTTTAACCAGCGCGTCTTTTTTACTAGCTTCTACTGTAGTTTGCTTTCAGTTACTGTATTTTATTAGCCATGAGATGAACTGCTGCACCTTTTTACCCGCTCGTTTTGTGGGAATTCAGTTTGACCCATGCATGAGGGAACTGAATTTTCTTGATTTAATTTAATTATTATGTAGCTCAAACTCCAAACTATGTACATCTGTGTGTGTGATACTTTTTCAGTATATCTGCACTCTCTTCTTTTTGATATGTGTGGTGCTAATTTGGTGGATTTTGTGGATGTGGTAGCCGATGGAATTCGGATGGAAAATGGTGCTGGGGTCGCTGATCGGATTCTTTGGCGCGTCATTTGGGAGCGTCGGGGGCGTTGGTGGCGGCGGGATCTTTGTGCCGATGTTGACATTGATCATCGGTTTCGATCCAAAGTCTTCAACTGCCATATCCAAGTGTGAGGATCCAGCTCTTTCTTTTGGGATTTTCTTCTTCTGTGCCTGCCTGCTCTGAAAGCAACAGCTCTTGCTGTCCCTAAGCATTCATTTCTCAAGCATGTTCAGTATGCGGTCCTGTAATGATTCCTTCATGTGTGCATTAGTTTGCCTCTTTTCTAGGTATCTTCCTTTTCAAGTATGAGGTGCTGTACTGATTGATTCATGTGTGCATTAGTTTACCTCTTTTCGAGGGATCTTGCTTGTTCTGTTGCTGTTGGAAAGTTAGGCTGGCAAATTAGTTTGGAATTAGAGTATTTAAGTGTCCTAAAGGGGCAATTAACGCTATTCTGTTTTGTTTATGTTAGGTAGGTAACTTGTGATGGTTGCTAATTATATATTCATGTGTATCGGATTACGCCTTTTTGCCTTTGTCTGGCTCACTTATACTTAATTAATGGCTAAGTCTATGTTTACTTGTTTCCATGAAAAGAAGTAGCTACAAAGGTGTGAAGGCTATACAATAATCAAAGTATTAACATGCAAATCTGAAATATTGAAGTTCAGTGAGCAATGATCCTGCATTAGGGTTTAAATGTGTGTTTCTATTCCATTAAACGATACGACCAACAACATCGTCTCCATCTACCGAACTGAGCACAAAGTCAGGGTCACCGTCCAGCTATTTCGTTTGGAACTCGTGACCTAACTCTGCACCATGCGCCAGCACAGCGTCTACAACCTTATAACAATGCACCTTCATTTCCCAGATATTCTTTCCAACCTGTATACTAATTATCTGGTTTGTGTCTTTATCGTCAGTATACATCCCTGCTGTTTAGGAATTCATTTACGTTTACACATAATTACATCCCTCTACTCAGAATTGTTGGTTGACATCGTTATACTCCAAAGTACAATTCATAGAAATCTCTGGTTGCTGACTTACTATACGAGTCTTGCAAAAATATGATAGAATAATATGTAAGTATTTAGTTACAAATACAATGTTTGTTCAGCGGTTTTAATTGATATTTTGCATTCATTTGGACAGGTATGATCACTGGTGCAGCTATCTCAACTGTGTACTACAATCTCAAGCTGAAACATCCGACTTTGGACATGCCGGTGATCGACTATGACCTAGCACTGCTCATCCAGCCTATGCTAATGCTCGGGATTAGCATCGGTGTTATTTTCAATGTTATATTCCCTGACTGGCTGGTCACAGTTCTCTTGATAATCCTTTTCCTAGGTGCTGATTAACCCCTAAACTGCTGCATTTGTTTTTTTTGGTTATCTAGTTCTCATGAATGACCTTTCTTTGCTTCCCCAAATTAAATTGTAGGCACATCAACTAAAGCTTTCCTGAAGGGTGTTGAGACATGGAAAAAGGAGACAATAATCAAAAGGGTAATCTTCCACAGTTATCTCATCATGTTTATAAAAAGTGATTTTATTTATCTCCGCTTCTTTTGTTTGCCCCTTTTGTATGCTAATGGATCTTTTTTCATTTCTTCCAGGAAGCTGAGAAACGATTGGAGCAAACCAGTAAGAATGCTAGAAAACGAAGTGCTTCTCATCTGTCACCAAATCAAAATATTAATGCTCGTATTTTTCAACCTTTCAGGCGAGGAACCAGAGTATGCACCACTCTCTACAGGACCAGGTGCCGCAGCTGATGTCAAACCCCATTCAGATGAAGCGGTAAACATCTCATGACAATATACATAATTCCTTGCATTTGTTGGAGATCTCATTCTCAAGAATTTGAACCTAGAATTTCCCAATATTTCAGCCATCACTTATGAAGAACATTTACTGGAAGGAGTTTGGTCTTCTCACATTTGTGTGGCTAGCATTCCTTGCTATTCAGATAACAAAGGTGAGGATTGTAATTGAAAACTACAAATTAAAATGGTCATAAAAATTTCAGACGCATCTAATTCCAGCTTCTTACCAAGTCATTATTAGCTGTCTTATAACTCAGCACATTTGTTTGGTTATTTCTGTTATTTTTGTTGCTTTATTTGGCCTTACTAGCAAGCATTTTCTCTTTCTTGATTTTGCTTTTGTCTTAAGCGGACGATAATGTTTCTTTCATCTAGTCTCACAAATTTGTGATAGTAAACAAACATCCTTTATGACCAATTCATTCAGAAAAAATAGGAATCAAATCAATATGTACAGCCGATCCATTAAGTCAGTTTTCATAAGACGTTTCAGGATCTTCTGCTCTTTTCAGTTAATTTGAAAAAGAAACACATACAAATGCTGTCACTTTATTTTCTAGAAACTATTGTACTTGAACTAAATTTATAGCTTTCTATCTTTGACAGTAATACTTCAATGCTATGCTATTTTTCTCATACTTGCAGAATTATGCTCCTACTTGCTCCACGTGGTACTGGGTCTTGAACTTTCTCCAGGTATTTATATTTCCGCACCTGTTTTACCCCAGTTATACCAAAAATCCATGCTGATTTATGTAGATCCTGTAAAATACTTAACCACTGGAATTTGTGTTCCAAATATCAATCTTATCACAAGATTTATAAATTATCTCATATGTCTTTGTTGAACTCCAAATGTAACTACACAAACTTAGAGATTCAAAGCCATACATCGTGGGCAATCCCCACACTGGTGCACCTCGACTCCTCTATCTGGCCAGGGATCCTTTTGCCTATTCTTTGGAAAATCTGGGAAGCAAGAAATGCTGCTGCTTTTAGGACTGAAAACCATAGTCCACGTGTAACCATTACTAGCTTATGTAGGGACTTTGATCTTTGGACTCTTCGGTTTAGAGAACCGAGTGATAAGGTAGCCGCCTTGTCTTGGCGTGACTACCTCTCTTCATGGATTGCCGTGACTCTGTAAACTCTTGTAACACTGGTCCTTGGGCCGCTTTGAGCAACATATATACAGGCGGGGATCCTCTCCCCCTCGGTGATTACTCAAAAAAAACATACATTGTCACTTTGAGCAACATATTTCCTACTAATTAACATGTGATTTAAGCTCCCAATTTTCTCTACCAATTTGTACAAAGTTATGATTTTGCACCACCTATATGGACCAATTTTTACTGTTGGGTTTACTTGGCTAATTTCTGACATTATGAAAGAAGGGTTGTTGTATCGTATCAATGTTGATCATACACTGTCATAAATCTTTCTACTCATTTGGTGCAGATCCCGGTCTCTGTAGGAGTGACTATGTACGAAGCACTGGGTCTGATGAACGGGAAGAGGGTGCTATCATCAAAGGGAAATGAGCAAACTACCCTGAAATTTCATCAGCTCTGCATATACTGCTTCTTCGGTGTCACTGCAGGGCTCGTCGGCGGTCTGCTAGGTTTGGGAGGTGGTTTCATCATGGGACCACTGTTTTTGGAGCTCGGCATCCCTCCCCAGGTACACTCCACCCCCCCAGTTTTCACGTTTATGTATGTCAACAAGTTGTGATTTGGCCATAAAGAATGCCTCCTTAACTGAAACCATCATAGGTTTCAAGTGCTACCGCCACGTTTGCAATGATGTTCTCTGCTTCTATGTCTGTCGTGGAATACTACCTCTTGAACCGGTTTCCAGTTCCTTATGGTAACACTATCCCTCTGGTTCACATTTTTTTCTTGGTATAGGGCTGGGCATGTACTGAATCAATTTCTTGGCCTTTTCTTCAGCTGCTTACTTTGTTGCTGTGGCGTTCGTTGCTGCCATTATTGGGCAGCATGTAGTCAGGAGGTTGATCAGTTGGTTAGGGCGGGCATCACTCATCATCTTCATACTGGCTTTCATGATCTTCATCAGCGCAATTTCTCTTGGTACATTTTCGAACATCTGACACTGCCCTGATCAAATGCCCACTGTTTTTGAACTTTGAACAATGTGTAACAGAAGCTGCTTCTTTTCAATCTTCAGGTGGGGTCGGTATCTCCAACATGATTCACAAGATGGAGCAACATGAGTACATGGGGTTTGAGAACCTCTGCAAATATGATGCATAGGATGCAAGCGGGCTTAACGTTCATGTGCAGTCATTCGAGTAAGGAACCGGAATTAAATTGAAGATTCAATTCATAGGTGGTTCAGGTTTCATACCTTTAGCCATGTAATCAGAATGTAATCTAGCGCACAAAAATCAGAGGTCACCGCTTGGGGTTAGAACTGGGGTAAATGTTGGAGCACACTTTTTTTCTGGAACTGATTTCTGAATTTTCAGTTTAAAGTCAATTCACCGTGCCTATCTCATTGTACCAATCTTGTAATAGATTTAGTGAACTTGTTCTTATGCCCTGCAGAATATCATCATAGATGTGCATTTTGTTGTCAGAAATTGTTCACTGAGAATGCCCCTGCAGATAGGCGTGTAGCCCATTATCAAACGCTCGATGCACAGCGCCGGCAGAATTTCATGTTTCTGGATGTCCTACCCATTCAACAAAAATAGCATGTTTCTTCAGAATTCAACATATATCATACCCACAATCTACATCACCAGACAAAGATTATAGCGCCACTCATCGCCAATAATCAGTGCTGCCGAAAACACTTGGCCTCTGTACTTATCTCTTAATTTGAACCAACATCAGACCATGAACATGTAACACTCAGTACTATTTATTTTATTTTATTGCGGGGAAGCACTCCAGTACTATAGTAGCATGGTTGCGCTTACATCCTTCCAGAACATGTCAGCATCACCAGATATCTTGTACTAATAAAGTAACTACTGCCGCCGTAAGATCTTTTGATCATGATTTCCTACATATCACATTCCTCAATTTGCATTCTCAAACGAGGCAATGCATGGGCATGGCAACAAGGCAAAGAGTGACAGTCTGATGCATTATAGGCAACTTAAAATATATCATTGTAACTAACAGATGTTACATTCTCCTTTTTCCTTTCTGAAACGTATTGCCATACTTCAACTTATATCATTGTAACAAAACATCAACGCACCATTCTGAAGTTTCTAACCCATAACGAAGATTTCTAAGAAGACTCGTGTTTACAGTAGCACCAATTTAGGGGATGCTATGAACAACTTTATCTAAATCGTCGGAAGACAGTCGAGATAGAAGAGAACATTGTATGCTAACGATAGGGGGGAAACTGTAAGCTGACAGTTACCAGAAGCATGCTTGAAATCATTAATCAACCATGCTCCTGTTACCAGGACACTCGAGCAAGGCGTTGTTTTTAGCATCTGAAGTGATTTACAGTTTTTTACATGAATAGATCATTGTGCAGCTGCCCTTCAACTGTCTTGGACCAGGTTGGTTGGCTCACTCAAAACATACTTCGGCAGTTCATATTTAGCACCTGAAATGTTAATAGCTTGGTAAACTACCTGAACGACAGTTGAAAGAGTGGGGGAAAAAGGAATCAGATGGAAAATCAAACCTCTTTCATCATAGCATAGAGTCAGGTCAGCATTTGAAACAATTACGCCCGCACTTTCCACAATTGCCTGTGCAAGGGCTACATCAGCCTCTGACGCAGCACGAAGGGCATCCCAAATTTCTGTAGAAGGCTTAAATGGTTAGTGCAAGGATTGCGTACATGAGCAGCTAAGGGAACTATACATACAAGCATGAAAAGAAAGTGGAGCTCAACTATCAATTTAATAGGAAGCAAAATTATGTAAAGACACACGACAGAAGCATAAGAGTAAGAAGTACCTTTCCGACCACCATAGTGAGGAGCTGTGTCCCAAAACTCATCACGCATCTGCCTGAGCTGGGCAATTGTGATCGGCTGGGGGTGCTTCCAGGGCTTAGGCTTCCTGACTTTCTTCGTAGCTTCTGCATAATTGAAAAATAAGCCACAATGTATGAGATGACCAGTGAAGCCTTAATAAGTATTCACAGTTAAAAGATATTAGAGTAAATTCAGTGCAAGACAAAAGACAAACAGCGCTAGTTTTTTGGCTCTTAAAAACTCATCTCTATGTAATAGGAACATCCTTGTGCAACTTACTATTCGATGAAAAGTTCACCTTTAAATTTTAAGGCATTTTTCTAGCCCTGTTCTCATTGCCTTATGTGTCTACCACAAATATACACATTACATGTGGTGACTAGAATTTTTTTAGCACCAACAAACTAACTTATAGGGACTAAGTAACATAAATCAAAATTAATCAGTGCCAACAACTCACAATTGGAATTAATCAAATATTGAGTGGACATAATATTTGATCCATGCTATGTACATGAGATGACTAAAACACACATAGATATATAATAATGTTATTTCATCTGATTATTCAAGATTAGATATTGTCAATGAGTAGTCAGGCATGTATTTAATAGATCTACATGAGGTCATCAACTATCTAAAATACTGGCAAGTGGCAAGAACTAAAAATTCCACAAATTGTTTTGTACCATTTTCAACAGACACAATATGATGCACCAGGACTTGCATAATACTACCATCACGTTCCAAACGTCACTTGCTTCTTCTTTATCAAATACCAAGCCCCACAGAATTGTTCAAAACATAATAGTACTCTTAGCAGTTTAGCACAACCTAGTCCTTGTGGATACATTTTGTCAGGCTCCAAGCTGATTAGGCTAACTAAACAACCATCCATATTCTTCAATAAATGTTGACACCATTATTAGTTTACCAGACACTAAGCTATTACTTCTAGCTGAATACATAAAATACAACTCTACTCAAATGTAATGAACAAGGAAACCAAATCCTGTATAGTTCCAGCTTTCAGTGTTCAACTTGCACAAAATATCATGTCCCTTGCATCAGGATTCAGGACAATAGAACAGGATCCAAAATATAACATTTGCTCATGAATTGTCATAATAAACAACCACTACATATCACAAAAGAAAACAGAAACCTTCAAGATACAGAGATGTTAATCACACCCCCAAGAATGCAATGAATGTTAAAACTATGTCTTGTTGACTGCTATGCTAACTAATTAGTTCCATTCAGAACAAATCATACAGAAATCAAAACTATGCGTCATGTAGCAAAGCATAGTTGTGCATGCTGTCGGATCAAGAAACATTTGTCACACACAAGAAACTGGAAAGAACAAAAAAAATTCTCTTCAGAAAAGACAATTTCGCCATCCATGCTTAATTTGGACTATCCACAAGTTCAACAAGTCTATCACAGCTAACAACTTTGGAAGATCCAAATCCAGTTACATCCTCATGTTCACACACTCACTGATCATGACCTCCTTTCACCAAACTATGATTAACGAAGCCAGAAAGTGTCCTATAACATCTTCCACACGTTATGCACACAGGGACAACAATGTATAAAAAAAGAATCTAATTTACACTCCTGTCGCCACACAATAGTTACACGATCCAGTTCAGCAGAGCACTCTCTAGTTACACAAGGGGAAGCAACTCCATCTTCCCCAAGAATCCCATCGCCGCAAACTAATCATTCACCAAGGAAATCCGCACAACAAATGATCCCATTCAGTTCGCCGGTGGGCATAAGTTTCACTCCTGCAATTTTTACCGGCCAACTCAAACCCAAATCACAACTCGACCAATAATCCCTTTCCACGAAGGCGCCACCCGAAAATCCCTGCCAAGCCCTTAAGCAACTACCTACACACAAATAACTCAACTTGGATAACCTAGCTCGATTTGGAACCAAGAAATCGATTCCTGCCAAGCACGGCTCGACCAAGAATCCATTCCCATCACACAACTGACGCCATCTACGCCATCAAAACGCACGCCCTCTAAAGGGACCAAAAAATCTTCAAACTCCAAGAACCCAATTCCGCGAGTCGCACAGAAATCTTGTCGCAAGGACCCGATCCTAACCGGGCGGATCAAGCAGAAAGCGAAGAACAGGAGGGGAAATCTGAGGGGCTGGGAGCTCGGATCGTGATATCTTACCGCCTCCGGCGGCCGCAGCGCCCTTGGGGGTGGATCCTGCGCAGCCCATGAGAATCCTGCTTCTCGGTGGTGAAGCCGTGGAGGAGTGGAGGGCTTTGGGGGAGGCAGCCTTGGCTTCCGAGCTTCTACGGAAGAAAGGAACAGAAAGCGCCTTCATAAGCTCTCCTGCCTTCGTTTATAGGAGTATGATTTTATTAATTAATTAATTAATAATTAAATCAAACCTTGCTTATATCAGAGGAGAGAACATCGGATACAACAACGTAATAATAGAGTAACTGAAGCCAATAGCATAATAATGACCCTAGAAAAACAGAGCTTGCAAGCAAGACAATATGGCTCAACGTTTTGCTAAGGTCATCTCCAATACGGACTCTCAAAACACCCGCACACGTCTGAGACGACCTGTTTGGACGTTGCAAGGCATCTAACACAGGCATGTATTTGTTGGCAACGAGTCCGTATGTCCGTTTACTCGCAAACCGGAAGCAAATCAGGGGGCTTTGCGTGGAGTCCGGACCTCTAACACGTAGGACTCCGAGACCCTCAGCCCACACAAAAACCAGGGCGAAGCCCGTGCATTTGGATCAATCCGCAAATCGGCGCCAAAACCCCTCCCCCTCTGCGCTCCAATCGCCGTCGGCATCCACCCTTCTCGCACTTTTCGCTTCCGCCACCGCATGGACCCATACAAGAATCTGCTGGAGCCGGCGGGGGTGAAAGATCTGGAGAAGGTGTCCGCCTGGAAGATTAACTCGGCGGCACGACAAGCCCGCCACCTCAAAGTGAAGGCAAAAGATGGGGCGGCCGACAAAAAGAAGGGCGGCAAGGGAGCGGGTGGGGCCAAGGACGGGGTGCAGGGGCCAGGCGGGGCATCGCCACCATCGTCGTCCATGCACACGCCACCCTGTCCGGAGCAATATCAACCTCCCTACTTCTACGCTACCAAGTAGCTCGGTCGGTAATCCACAACCTCCATCGTTAGGCATGTGTCGTATTGCGTGAATGTCAACGTACCACATTGCTATGCGTTTGAAATGAAATTGGTTGGACCTGGGCGGACATTTATGGGATACGTTGGATGACCGACTCCCGCATCTATGTCCGTGGGCAGATAGTGTGTCCGTTTTAGATAATGGTGTTGGAGATACCCTAAGACCACAACCAAACTTACAGTTGTTTAGCCGATATAGCTCTCGCTAGTGATGGGCATCATAAAAAATTCAACACTAAACTACCTACGTAGACATGTAGAGAATCAAACCTCGTTCATTGGGTGCAATAGTAGATGGCGCACGCTACATGTCGACCGGCTAACGAGCAAATTGGATCGGCCATCTCTAGAGCCGTCTGATCTGACATGAGACACTTATCCGATCTTGGTTACACCACCCGTCAGGTTGGGACCCAACCATTGCAACGTGCCCCATGTCGCGCATGGGAGGTTTGTAGCCGGTCCCAAATTACAACGATCGTCAACCATACACCTCTTCTCCACCCATTGCAACATGTGCCATGTTGCCACCGCAACAAATCCTTTTTGCTGTTGGGCTCAGGTGGTTTGTTGAATTTGTTTCCTTTGAAATATGAACCATCTTGGGCTCAGGTGGTTGCAACATGGCCTATGTTGGACTAGTTGACTTTGTCCCTCACCTGGTCGGACCGTAACATGAGTTGTGTTTGGCTTAGATGGTTGCAAATTGGCCCATGTTGCAACTAGCTGCCTTGTCTACAGAGGCCATTACGCAACCTGGACAATGTTGCAGAGGCCACCATGCATCATGGTCATTGTTGTAAACCACCATGCAACATGGACGTTGTTGCATCGCATGCAGCAACATCGCCTAGCGAAGCGCGATAGCGTGAAGCACCAACAAGGCTCGCTGCTTCCCATGAAGCGTGATGACCTGAAGCATAGGTGTGGCAGCAATCAGTGCATGACAGCGTGGTCGCGAGGGAGAGAAAAGGAACGAAAGGTAGCACACGGAACAAAACGAGTGAATGTCCAAGGGATACGGTTATGGGGAGGTGGGCGGTGCCTAGCCACATGGGACACTAATACGTCTCCAACGTATCTATAATTTTGATTGTTTCATGCTATTATATTATCATTATTGTTTGCTTTATATGTCATTTTATATTATTTTATGGACTAACCTATACTTTGTGCATAGTGTCAGTTCCTATAAAACCATACCAAACAAAGTCCAAACATGATGAAACTTTACGGTGATTTTTTCTGAAACATAAGAGAACCTGGAAGTTTCGGGGAGAAATCAGAAGACATACGAGGAATCCACAAGCTCAAGGGGCGCGCCACACTGGTACGCGTTGGTCCTAAACAAACGGTTTTTAACCCCTTTCCGCGACGGCATTCGGAACCGTCACCAAGTGAGTGTGGGCGATAGGGGGGGTCCTTCCCACACAATTCAGAAACCGTTGGGGATATGCCCTCCTGGCACACACGCTCGGCAAAATAAGGTCGTGTGCGACCGACGAGCGCTCAAATATAGAAATACGTACGGTAGTGCTAAAAATACAATTATACGGCAAAATTATTTCCGGCCACAAGTACATCCCACACAGTCAGTCCCCGCTAAACATTTCCGTTCGTATATACATCCGACACAGTCGCTACAAGGAAAACATTTGCGCAAGGTGGCGTAACGCAAACAGTTTTAAAAAGAATGTCGTGTGTGATTGTTCATTGATTCAACACGGTTTATTCCTAGAAACTATGTGCGTGGCCTGAGGTCATCGCCCACGATGTTTTCTCATTAACCGTTTGCAATAAGGAAACCCAATTCGCAAGCTAATTGCCCTATTATTAATAATCCATTTACTAATCTAATTGACACTCATATTAAGCACATAATATATTCCATTTCCATATTAAGGAATCAGGATTTCATAATTGAAATACATCAGAGTACAACATGATATAGCTTCAACACCCAGCTACCCCATTACACAACTGCACCAGCAGCAAGTTTCACATGCAATATCTAGAACCTTTCGAAATTAGCATCATAGATTGTACATAAAGAGATGCATCTCATCTGGAAAACTGCTGAAGCGGAAGGCGAATATTAAGCCTTTATTCATGTTGAAGGTCTTTGCAACTTTAGGCCAGTGCTTATGGATGATTGACTGTCCGTCCTTCGACCTCTTCAGGAACACTAATATTGAACCGTGAGTGTTGTATGAAAACTTTCATCGCCTCTTGACCACAGAGATGGTTTGAGAGGTAATCATCAGTGAACACTAAAAATAAGGATGTGCATAAATATATTCTCTATATTGGAAACGGGGCAAAGAAATAAAAAAAGGCAAGGTATAATAGTTAGTACCATCTTGTAAACCTCAGTGCTTCTCATTGTTTCCCTGCAACACATATAAGGTAGTTAGTCATCAGGTTAAGTAAGGATTCGCATGCTATCAGTAAAATATGTTGATGAAAAATAAGCACATTGCAGATTCATCAGATTAATTCAAGCCACATGAAAAACCCATTTAACTAAACCAAGCATGATTAAGAAATAGGAAATATAGCACTTGTATATGTTTCTCATGTATTAAGTGCAGCCAAATTCAATTTATTCCTCACATGGTATACAATAACAGAACGCAACCACAACAATTGAACACCGCATTGCAGAATTGAACCAAGTAGTTAACTAAACACCACAACAAATGAACCAAATGTTAACTGAGCACCACATTGCACAATATAACATACTCCTAATAGAAGATCAGACAGTTAACAAACCAAACATGCTTAACAACTTGGAAATATAGCAATTGTATTTGTTTCTTATGTATTTAGTACAGCCAAATTTGATTTATTCCTCACATGGTATACAATAACAGAATGCAGCCACAACAATATAACATCGCATTGTAGAATTGAACCAAGCAGTTAACTAAACACCACAACAAATGAACCAAACGTTAACTGAGCACCACATTGCACAATATAACATACTCCTAATAGAAGATCAGACAGTTAACCAAACCAAGCATGCTTAACAACTTGGAAATATAGCAATTGTATTTGTTTCTCATGTATTTAGTACAGCTAAATTCGATTTATTCCTCACATGGTATACAATAACAGAATGCAGCCACAACAATTGAACATCGCATTCCAGAATTGAACCAAGCAGTTAACTAAATACCACAACAAGTGAACCAAGCCACACCAAATGAACCAAGCAGTTAACTAAACACCAATTGAACAATATAACATACTCCTAATAGAAGATCAGACAGTTAACCAAACCAAGAATGCTTAACAACTTGGAAATATTGCACCCTGAAGAATTGCACATCACATTTGCAGAATTGAACCAAGCAGTTAATTGAACATCACATTGCACGACATATAGAACATATACACTACAACAGAAGATTGCATGGTAAAAGTAGATAGCACAATTCACTAGAATTTGTTAAGGAAAGGCAGTAGCTAGCAAACTGCACATGGGTCCTTATAGTGAGCTAATAAGACAAGCTACTCCTCATTGTCGGAGATATCGATGACGATTGGCTCCTTGGACATGGAAGAGGGCAAGGCCTCTGCATCGTGGGTGCCCTCGTTGTAGTGGTGAGTTACCTGAGCCACTCTGGGCACCAACCTGCTAGCTCTCGAGATGAGGTAAGCACGTGCACGCTGAGAAAACACCTCGTAGTCTTTGTTGGAGGCACCGACGGTGGCCTCGAGAAAACGCCACAAACTATCGTCTAAAGCAGCCAACCGCGTCGCGGCATCGGCGCGCGAGGCGTCAACGGTGGCCTCGATGGCGAGGTGCTCCTCCAAGATCTGGGGGTCGGCACAAATGGCAGCCATCGCGACCTCATCCGCGTGTGCAACCGCGATTTGCTTCTCCGCTGCCAAATGCTCCTTGAGGTCCTGGCTATACTGCGTGCACCATGGCTTAGGCCTGCGCTTATTTGGTGAAGGGGTCGGGGATTTGGGTGGAAGGTGTCGCGCTCACGCCAGCGGTCGGGGCATGTGGGATGTGGAAGGAGGAGGAGGATGGGGGTCAGGTGTGGATTACATGCCTAGATAGGCAAGGCCGATCAGCGTGAAGGAGGGTTGCCGACGAGGAGGCGGCGACGCTGCAAGCAAGGAGTGAAGGTTTCAACTTGGAAAGGAAGGAGGAAACAGGGGAAATGTGGCTTTTGGTAAGGGGGAGGGGGCGGGATGGTAGATATTTCCATGGAAGCTGAAAATTTGGAATCGCTTCAGCCAAAAAACTGGCGCGCAAAGTGTCATCAGACATGGTCCGAAGATATTTTGTGCTGCATCTCACATGGTTGGTTATAATAAGTTGTGTGGGATCTACTTGATTTTTCATCTTGATTTGAATTACATAATGGGGTCACATCGGCCATGGACGGTGTTTGAATTGCTAGACCTTTTATCTGCAGTGATCATGCAACTATATATGTGTCATAAAAGAATTGGAATTATTCAAGGTTCGTTTGGACATTTTTATGCATTAAGTGAGTTTTCAATGCATTTATGTGCATAATTCAAATTTGAACTACATGCACATGCTCCAATGCATATAAATTGGTTGAAAAATCAAATCTTTGTCCTTGGATGCATGCTTAGGTCCCATGCAAGAAATGGGAATGAATTTCAAACGCTAGGGCACCGTTGTTTGCCAACAAAACATTGAGATGCCTGATTTTTAAATTCTAGTAATCCAAAACTCGTCTGAAATTCATAAAATTTGGCATGCTATCACGGAGCGGCATCAACATGCGGTGGTAAATTTTTTGTCCCATTTGGGTCAGGTTTGGGTATATGCTTCTCACAAACCAGAGCTTCTCACAAAAAGCATGATGGTTTTGGTAGGGAACGCCCCACCTTTGAGGACGAAATGATATCCATTGCCTCTTATTGCTTTCAAAAAATTTCTCGTGTCAACATAGAACAACAAGAGTGTTGTGTTATTTTTTGTGATTTTTCGGGGTTCGTTTGGACATTTTTATGAATTAAGTGAGTTTTCAATGCATTTATGTGCATAATTCAAATTTGAACTACATGCACATGCTCTGGTGCATATAAATTGGTTGAAAAATCAAATATTTTGTCCTTGGGTGCATGCTTAGGTCCCATGCAAGAAATGAGAATGAATGTCAAACACCCTACCACCATCACTCGGCCGCAAACATTGAGATGCCTGGTTTTTAAATTCTAGTAAATCCGAAACTCGTTTGAAATTCATGAAACTTGGCATGCTATCATGGAGTGGTATCAACATGCCATGGTAAATTTTTTGTCCCATTTGGGGCAGGTTTGGGTATATGCTTCTCACAATCCAGAGCTTCTCACAACAAGCATGATGGTTTCAGATAGAACACCTGTATGCAAAGTGAGAGCAGAATTTGTGCATCTCTTGAACACTAACGGTTCTTTTGGATGACCCGTGTGAACCACTTACAAAAAATTTGGTGCGATTTGCATCTGTCATATTGGGTATGTTGCCATTTGTCAAACTAGAAAGATTGACATTTGTTGATCTAGTAACATTGCCATTTGCCAACCTTGTAACACTGCGATTTGTCAAAATACGAAGCTAAAAATCACTAGCAGTATCTAATTTTTGCAACTAAAATTCAGTAATTAAGCATAGATGGAGGCGAGGAGGCGTGTTTAGCCAGGCGTGTAGCGGGCGGCGCAGTACTATTCGATTTGACAGCGGGCGGCGCAGTTCCTGATATGACTTTAATGCAGACGAGGGAGAGGGTAGCTGTTCCCGAAATGTTGAACGGTCAACGATGCATCCTCCTTCAATTAGCATCGTGTGAATGCATGAGGGAACTAATGGGAGGACCGGGAAAAGAGAGGCAGCACGATGTGAATGCAATGCAGTTTGCACTCATATAAAGGCGCCCTTCCATTCCAATGCATCTACCACATCGTACGCACCTAAGCATTTGCCTAAGCACCTACACTAATAAGCGCAAAAGTGCCCACTCCAGACCCATGGCAGCGATGCGCGCGAGCAGCCAGTGGCTGTGAAAGATGGTCCACGACGCCGGCCTGCGGCATGGCATCATGGATCATCTCTATACGGTGTTGGCGACCGGCTGGTGGATGGCCGCCGTCGACGCTAGTTACGACTCTCAGTTGGACCAGATGATCGTTCGCACCACCAAGGTTCACCGTCATCAAGAAGCTCATGAACGACATTGTCGTACTGCTCCAGCCCGCGCGCCCGGGCTACTCATTGCCTGTCACCCTAATCGGCCTCCATGGTCGGAACCTCTTTCAAGCACTGGTGGCCCTGCGACTGCCCGCCGACGCCACAAAGAATGTCCACCTGGAGGTCGCGCTCGCCGCGAGGCGCCTCACCCTGCAAGAAACCGTCGACCTACACATCCATGTGTATGAGCGAATCGTGTACATAGTTATCTACAAGGCCAGTGAGGACGCTATGGTGTTGGCCTTCTTCAGCCGTTTGGAAGCCTTGTATGCCTTTGTTGAGAAGCACCTGAACCTCGCCACAAAAGCTGCCGCTCCTTAGCCGCCGGTCGGTAGCCCAGCCAGCGCACTGAGTTGAGGAGGAGGAGGTCATACGTTGATGGATACATCTTTCTTCTCGCCTCCTGTAACCACGACTGCGATCGCATCATCGTGGCCTTAATTCTTATTTTGCTATTGCATTCTCGTTCCAGTCAATACAGACATGTGCGACCCCTTTTTTCAATACAGATATGTCTGTTCCAGTCTTATTTTGATTGGCTTGAATGAAGGTCTATCCCGCCGTTAGGCGCCGCAGCACGCTGTGCTTGCCATTAGGCGCCGCGGCGCGCTCTGCTCGCGTCCGTCGGCGCGTTCGGCTTGTGGACAGCTTTTCCTTGCGTGTTCAACTGCTATATGCGGAGCGCTCTGCTCGCGTCCCTCCGCGTGCGCTCTGCCAATGGTTGGGCGTGTACACGATCACGTCGGGGGCCCCCTATGCATGCGGTTGTGCTGCGCGCATTGCCACGTGATGCAGTTACGTGTGGCACGATGGAGTTACGCGCTGCAAATTAGAACTGCCATCAGGGACTGCAATATTCCTGGCCATCTGGCTTCCCCTTTAATTCCCGCGGCCACTATAACCTTAGTCTCTTCAACCTTTCGATCGCGCCCCACAACACAACAAGCACACCCACGACGACACATAGAGAGGGGATGTCCAACGGTGATCCAATGGAGTTCGGCGAGCATAGGGTGGAGATCCACGCGAGGGAGACGGTTCTCTCGGTGGTGTACACCATCGACCCGACCGTGGTGGACGACTACATCAACAACGTTGAGCAGTTGCTTGCTGGAGACAAGCACAAGGTGGTCGGCACCGACCTCCAGTACACCGCCGGTCGTCCCGGCATAGATCAGAAGGTTGTCGTCGCCCAGTTGTGCGTGCGCCATCATGTCCTCATCTACCACTACTGCATGGCCACAGAGCCTTGCGACTGTTTCAACAGGTTTGTCAACAACACTGACTACAAGTTCGCCACGGTGGAAACCACCAACAATGTAAAAGCGCCCAATGTTACAGGCTTGGCCTGCAAGGACCTTGTCAAAATCCGTGACCACTACAGGGTCTGGGGCAGCACAAAGAAGGACTCCCTGGTCGAACTCGCCTCGGCCATCATCGACCCCTACTACGAAAAGATGAAGCAGGATGCCCAGAGAACAAGTCCCGTATCCTGGCACGGGGCATGGATGCGGCAGCTGGATGAACCTCACGTCAGGTTTGCAGCCAAGAGCATGTACACATGCTACGAGATGCACAAGCAGATCGTTGACATGAGGAAGTGTCTCGTTACCAAAATCGACGAGCCCGGATCGAGCCACAAGCAGAGCAAGCGTCACAAGAAGTAGATGATGATCAGATGATCGTTTATGCTAGTTAATCATGCATGTAATATATAGTTTACTTTATTGGTGTGTGTAAATGTCATGTGTGTAGTAGCCACCTATGTAATTATGCATCTAATAGTTTACTTTGGTGTGTGCAAATGCCATGGTTGTAGTAGCCACCTATGTAAGTGGATGTTTAATTTGGTTGTGCAAGCATGTCCTTATAAGTGTGTGTATATATGTATATGTTGTTGTTTTGTATGTAATCCCATCGCACAACACACACGTCTTATTAGCAGTAATCGTCTGTGTTATTATCGGTATTCACACAAATTTCTGATTACAGACCCGTTTGCCGCGTATCACACACATCTTGTTCATTTGAACCATTTCTGTTCTCTTGTCTCAACGCAAACAGTTCATTCGAGTGAACCGCATGCCGTATATCGCACACACACCTTTGATTTGGCTGACCGTTTCCATTGTGTTGCCTAATCACAAATAGTTCATCCGAGTGAACCATATGCTCTACATCGCACATACCTTCATCCGGCTGCCCATTTCTTTTGTTCCTCCTCATTGCAAACAGTTAATTGTGATGAACCGTATGCCCTGCATCGCACACGCAACTAAAATCTGAACCGTGTTTGATGCATCCTCCACCGCAAATGTTTTACACCTTTTTTGACGGTTTTTTACACCACCGTTTGCGATTATGGCATCGCACACAGTTTTGTCGAAGGGTCTCTGATCGTAGTCTCGCGTTAGCAGCATCATGCAGTAGTGCCATCAGCACTTGTGGGCCCCCTGAGCCTTCATTAACCCTAATCTCTGGCTTATAAATTCTCTAATATTCCAATACACCCAAAGAAAGACCCGGAACAATTCTTCCGCCGCCGCAAGCCTCTGTTCTTTTGCGATCCCATCTGGAGGCCTTTTCCGGTACTCTGCTGGAGGGGGAAAACCATTGTGTAGGCTATCTTGATCAACCTTGCTGCCTCCATGATGATATATATGTGAGTAGTTCCTACAGGACCTACGAGTCCATAGCATTAGCTAGATGGCTTTCTCTCTCTCTTTTGATCTTCAATACAATGATCTCATCTGAGATAAATCATGGGTTTATGATCAGATTATTCATTGATCTATTCCGAGTTCTCGATCCTTCATTATTGTGTAATCTTATGGCTTTGCATTTCTCTGTGATCTATTGGTCTACTTTAGCCAAGTTTGACTGATTTATCATTAGTGGGAGATGTGCTTTGTAGTGGGATCAATCCTGCGGTTAGTCTTACCTAGTTATAGAAAGGGCGAGGCACGTATTTGTATTGTTGTCAGTAAGGATAAAATGATGGGGTTTGGTCATATTGATTGATCTTATTTTGTCTACATTATGTCATCTTGCTTAATGCATTACTCTGTTTGTCATGAACTTAATATTTTGAGATGCATGCTGGATAGCGGTCTTGGGGTGGAGTAATAATAATAGATGTAGTTGGATTACGGTCTACTTGTCACAGACGTAATGCCTATATATTGACTATGCCTTGGATGGTCATCATAACTATGCACAATTTTTTCAATTACCCAATAGTAATTTGTTTACCCTCCGCTGTTCTGCTTTTGAGAGAGATGCATCTAGTGAACCTATTGAAGGAAATATGCCCTAGAGGCAATAATAAAGTTATTATTTATTTCCTTATTTCATGATAAATATTCATGCTAGAATTTTATTACTGGAAACATAATACATGTGTGAATACATAGACAAACAGAGTGTCACTAGTATGCCTCTACTTGACTAGCTCGTTGATCAAAGATGGTAATGTTTCCTAACCATAGACATGAGTTGTCATTTTATAAACGGGATCACATCATTAGGAGAATGATGTGATTGACTTGACCCATTCCGTTAGCTTAGCACTTGATCGTTTTAGTTTACTGCTATTGCTTTCTTCCTGACTTATACATGTTCCTATGACTATGAGATTATGCAACGCCTGATTACCGGAGGAACACTTTGTGTGCTACCAAACTTCACAATGTAATTGGGTGATTACAAAGGTGCTCTACAGGCGTCTCCGATGGTACTTGTTGAGTTGGCAAAGATCGAGATTAGGATTTGTCACTCCGATTGTCGGAGAGGTATCTCTGGGCCATCTCGGTAATGCACATCACTATAAGCCTTGCAAGAAATGCAACTAATGAGTTAGTTGCGGGATGATACATTACGGAAATGAGTAAAGAGACTTGCCGATAACAAGATTGAACTAGGTATTGAGATACCGACGATCGAATCTCGGGTAAGTAACATACCGATGACAAAGGGAACAACGTATGTTGTTATGCAGTTTGACCGATAAAGATCTTTGTAGAATATGTAGGAGCCAATATGAACATCCATGTTCCGCTATTGGTTATTGATGGGAGACGTGTCTCGGTCATGTCAACATAGTTCTCGAACCCGTAGGGTCCGCACGCTTAACGTTTGGTGACGATCGGTATTATGAGTTTATGTGATTTGATGTAACGAAGGTAGTTCGGAGTCCCGGATGAGATCAGGGATATGACGAGGAGTCTCGAAATGGTCGAGACGTAAAGATCGATATATTGGACGACTATATTCGGACATCGGAAAGGTTCTGAGTGATTCGGGTATTTTTCAGGGTACCGAGGAGTTACGGGAATACGGGAAGAAGTATTGGGCATCAATGGGTCAAGTGGTGGAAGAGAGGAGGCAGGGCGCGCGCCCCCCCTAGCCCAAACCGAATTGGACTAGGGGGCCGACCCCCCTTTACTCCTTTCCTCCCTCTCCTTCCTTCTCCCCTTCCCCCTTCCTTTCCTCCTCCTAGTAGGAGTAGGAAAGGGGAGTCCTACTCCTACTAGGAGGAGGACTCCTCCTCCTGGCGCGCCCTACAGGGCCGGCCGTCCTCCACCCTTGCTCCTTTATATACGGGGGCAGGGGGGCACCCTAGGACACACAAGTTGATAATTGATCCCTTAGCCGTGTGCGGTGCCCCCCTCCACCATAATCCACCTCGATGATATCGTAGCGGTGCTTAGGAGAAGCCCTGCGTCGGTAGCAACATCATCACCGTCATCACGCAGTCGTGCTGACAAAACTCTCTCGTGAAGCTCTGCTGGATCGGAGTTCGTGGGACTTCATCGAGCTGAACTTGTGCTGAATTCGGAGGTGTCGTGCGTTCGGTACTTGGATCGGTCATATCGTGAAGACGTTCGACTACATCAACCGCATTCTCATAACGCTTCCGCTTACGGTCTATGAGGGTACGTGGACGATACTCTTACCTCTCGTTGCTATGCATCACCATGATCTTGCGTGTGCATAGGAAAATTTTGAAATTACTATGTTCCCCAACACCTATTGCCCTGGGGTCCATTCTTATTATAATTGTTCACTAGCTTGCACACCTTTTTTTCTAACCATTTACTACAAAGCCATCTGGCTGTTGCATGTAAATTTCCTCGTCTAGCTATCCGTTAAGGAAAGCCGTCTTAATGTCCATATGATGAATGAGAAGACCATGCATGCGAGGTAGCCAATGAGAGTAACACTCGAATGGTTGTCAATCTAGCCACATGTGAGTAAGTATTGAAGAAATCTTCTTCTTGTTTCTGAGTATAAAATTTGGCCACAAGCCTAGCCTTATACTTCTCAACGGTACCATTGGCCTAAGCTTCCTCTTGAACACCCACTTACATCCCAATGGTTGGCAACCATAAGGACGATCAGTGATCTCCCATGTCCAGTTAGCCAAGATGGAATCCATCTCGCCACGGACCAAATCCCTCCAGTAGTCAGCATCCAGAGATGCATAAGCTTCTGAAATAGAACTGAGAGTGTCGTCATCCACGAGGAAATCATCACCAAAAGACTTTGCAGTCCTATGTCTCTGGCTCCTAACAGGAGCTTACTCGTTGATACCTCTCCAACGTATCTATAATTTTTATTGTCCCATGCTATTATATTATCTGTTTTGGATGTTTTATGTGCATTAATATGCTATTTTATATTATTTTTTGGGACTAACTTATTAACCTAGATCCTAGTGCTAGTTTTTGTTTTTCCTTGTTTTTGACTTTTTCAGGAAAGGAATATCAAATGGAGTCCAAACAGAATAAAACTTTATGATGATTTTTCTTGGACCAGAAGACACCCAGGAGACTTTGGGAGAGGGTCAGAGGAGTCCTGAGGAGGCCACAAGCCTCTAGGGCACGCCCCAGGGGGGGCCCTGGCTTGTGGGACCCTTGAGGGTCCCCTAACCCTAATTCCACATCTACATATTCTCAAATATTTCCCGAACATCAGAAGCGTCCACAAAAACACTTTTCCGCTGCCGCAAGCTTCTATTCTCGTGAGATCCCATCTTGGGGCCTTTTCTGGCACTCCGCCGGAGGGGGATTCGATCACAGAGGGCCTCTACATCAACCTTGCTGCCCTTCCGATGAAGCGTGAGTAGTTTACCACGAACCTAAGGGTCCATAGCTAGTAGCTAGATGGCTTCTTCTCTCTCTTTGATCTTTAATACAATGTTCCCCTCGATGTTCTTGGAGATCTATTCGATGTAATCTTCTTTTGCGATGCGTTTGTTGAGATCCGATGAATTGTGGATTTATGATCAGATTATCTATGAGTATTATTTAAGTCTTCTCTTGAACTTTTTTATGCATGATGAAGATATCTTTGTATTTCTCTTCGAACTATCGGCTTGGTTTGGCCAACTAGATTGGTTTTTCTTGCAATGAGAGAGGTGCTTAGTTTTGGGTTCAATCTCGCGGTGTCCTCACCTAATGACAGAAGGGGTAGCGAGGCACATATTGTATTGTTGCCATCAAGGATAAAAAGATGGGTTTATATCATATTGTTTGATTTTATCCCTCTACATCATGTCATCTTGCTTAAGGCGTTACTCCGATCTTATGAACTTAATACTCTAGATGCATGCTGGATAGCGGTCGATGTGTGAAGTAATAGTAGTAGATGCAGGCAGGAGTTGGTCTACTTGTCACAAACGTGATGCCTATATTCATGATCATTGCCTTAGATATTATGCACGTTTCTATCAATTGCTCAACGGTAATTTCTTCACCCACTATATACTTTATTCAATAGAGAAGCCTCTAGTGAAACCTATGGCCCTCGGGTCTATTTTCCATCATATATTTTCAGATCTATAAACCGAAAACCCAAAAATACCTTGCTACACTTTATTTATATTTTACTTTAGTTTTCTCTTTTATTTATCTTTTATATTATACCTATCTCTATTAGATCTCACTCTTGTTCATGATCGTGAAAGGATTGGCAACCCCTTTTTCACGCTATGTGCAAGTGTTTGTTAGTTTGTGCAGGTGCATATATTGGAGACTTGCTTGTGCCTCCTACTGGATTGATACCTTGTTTCTTAAATGAGGAAAATACTTATCTCTATGTTGCTGCATTACCCTTTCCTCTTCAAGGGAAAAATCAACGCAAGCTCAAGAAGTAGCACTCGTCATCCTTCGTGGAACTTTCATCACTTTCGTGTTCACAATATTCCATCGGAATGGCAGGTTGAGGAGTCTCATCAGAGTCCAGTGTAGAAGTGCTTTGCATATCTCTCATGGGAAAAATATCCTCAAAGAATCACTACAAAAAAATACACTTCCGTGATGATACGTGTTTGTCACAGTAGGTTGCGTTTTTTGTCATGCATGTACATCCATGACGATTTTATGACAGAATCAAGATAGTCATACCTGTGCCGTCGTAGAAGTGTTCCATGACATCACCAAAATTATCATCACAGAAGTGTCCACTTCCATGACGATAAATCGTGCGTCACAGAAGTGCTTTCGTCAAGGGTGACCGACACGTGGCATCCACCGTAATAGAACTTCGTTAAGCTATCGGGTCCGGTTTTGGATCCGATAACCCGTTAACAGCCGGGACTAATGGGAAATTTCCACGTGTAAAATTCTGATTGGCCAGAGGGAACACCTGTCAGCTCGTCAGTGGGCCAGATGTCGCCCTTCCATTGGAGGAGACATGCCTACGATACGTCGACACATGGCTGGGCCCAACAGAGGCCCATATAGGTTAAAAAGGCCGGCCCAGTCAAAGGCCCGTAGTACTTACTTAGGTACTAGTGGGCAAGCCCAATAACGACCTACTTAATAAAGGCCCATTTACGGCCCGAAGCCAGATCTGGCCTGTTAATTGTTCGCCAAATATTTGAGCCCATTTATGGCCTGAAGCCAGATCTGGCCCGTTAATTGTTCGCCGAATATTTGGGCCCAATTACAGCCTAGTGAATTTCGGCGTGTTAGAGGCCCGATGTAGACATGGGCCCATTTCAGCCCGGTGTGACTTTCGGCCTGGGAATGGCCCGTGCTGCCCATGGGCCATATATGGTCCGAGGGGACATCGGGCCTACTAACGGCCCGTGATAAAGGTGGCAACAGTTAAGCCCAACGTGACTTTGGGCCTGTTAAAGGCATGTCGCATAATTCGGCCCATTGATGTCTGTACTAAGCTTTCGGCCTCTTAAAGGTCCATGATATCAGTGGGCCAACTAAGGCCCGAGATATGTTTCGGCCTGGTAACTACCCGTGATATAACTGGGCCTAAAGAGGCCCGGTCTACATTTCAGCCTGCTGAAGGCCCGTCGACGACTAGTGAAAATTGAGGCCCAACATGCATTTCGGCCTGCTAAAGGCCCATGGTTTCATCTGGGCCGTAACAGGCCAGTATAATATTCAGCCTGTTAATGGCCCAACGCTACCTGGGCCAAACTAAGCGCAGGGTCCACAAAAGGCCCAACTAAAATATAGGCCGGTGTAAGTTATGGGCCTTGCACAAAGTGTGAAGGCCCCAATCATTCGGGCCCAAGAAAGATGTAGGTCGGCCCAATTGTGGCCCGCTAAAAACCAGGCCCGTTAGAGGCGAATGTTTCAGCCCGGTCGACTACATCTGATTTTTTTAGATACCGAATGATGGTAGTAACTAGTAGGAATTAAGAACAAACCTACTCTATACAATAAATAAATTATGACATAGTAATTAAGAATAAACCTACACTATACAATAAAGGATTTATGGTATATTACATCCATTGGGCATCGAAGTTCGCCACCAGTGATCATAAAGCGCAACGAAGAAGCAGATTACAAAAACTGGGCACCATTGCAGCGTAACAAAATAATACTGAACCGAGACCACTTCCAAGACAGTTCAAGAAAGGTTAGCCTTGTGCAAGAACTACTGCGCAAGCTGCTGAGCAAGGCTGTGAGACCGGCCTAGCATGTCGGTCATAGCTTCCAGGTGTAGCTGTTTAGCGATGAGGTTCTCATTGGTGTTCTCTACAATCTTTCTTAGAGATAGGACTTCAAGTCGAAGTTGAGTTGCAGAATGCCTTACTGCTAGAACTTGGGACTGAAGAAGTTGAACTGATTCAGACAACGAATTCTATGAGCTTGTCTGACTGCTAGTCTCAAGTAACTTGAACACTGCATCAAGACAAGACTTTGGGGTTGTCTCGCTATCTTCAAGATGTTTTGCCTTCTTTGCTGCAATATATGTTGGGTTTGTCTCACAGTCTTCAGCAGATTTGTGCATGCCATCAGGCATATCACCCTGAAACAAAGCAGAGAGATGACGGGTTTTGCACGTATATAAACAAAGATGATAACTATGCTGTCAATTCCATCCAATTTCAAATTAGAAAATAAAGAGTAAGTTCAAAATATCAACAACATAATTTGGCATTGTTCATAATGCCGGGAGCTTCACCACACTACTGGATTGCCGTGTGAACATAACAAGCATAGACGAAGGGCAAAGAAAATCATTGTATCTATTTTGGTTAATGTGCATGGCATGTTGTTCATATCATCAGCCACATCAGTAAGATAAAACAGGAGATGACAAGGTGCAAACATGGGATGCTTCACCACACACTAGATTATAGATCCACAAAAACAAGCATACATATATGGAGTATTGAGTAATCTGCATGGTATGAATAAGGAATTTGGTTTTACAAGTAAAACTTAGAACTTATGGTTCTTGCGAACATGCATTTTGATAGAAACAACAAACTAAACAGCAGTAAACGATAGGGAGTATGAGCAAATTAAACATCAGTTGAGGATAAAGGCTTTAGAAGGACTGACTTACATTAACAGTTAACACCGGCTTTATAATGCCCTTCTCCATGTCAAGGGAAGGATAACTCAAGAATTTCAGCACAGCATCTTCTTCATAAGCATTGCCTGTACTCTACATTTTGTAGAGAGTAATTATAGATATGATAATACTGGAAGGGATAGAGGATAATGAAGATAAGATGCAGATTGATGCTACATAATCAACTACCAATCCCTGGAAGTACAAGCATTACAAGACAAAATGTACTGACAAGAGCAATGGGCTACACTTCTGCACTGGCATTGTCGGTGTATTCTACTTTTTGGTAAGATTAAATATAGATCTGATCTTTTTTAGTAAATGGTAGGCAAGGGAGATAAGATGCAGAATGCTACACAATGAACCAATCCCTCTTCCCATAATACAAGAGTGTTTTGAACACTGGTGTACTGTACAAAATGTTCTTATATTATGGGACGGAGGGAGTAGCTGTTAATGTAAGTAGAGTGATAGATGACGTTCAGTCCTTACAAGAGGACTGTAGAGCCAAACCTCTTCAAAAGCATTGGGTTGATTCTAAATTTATGTAAGAGTCCATACGGATCTTATAATGTCCACCAAATGGACGATAACGAGGCTAACATGTGCAGTGATGCTACATAATCAAACAACTATGAAAGTAAGTATGGTCATATAGGGCAAGAGGTACTCACAAGAGCAATGCAGTGTGCAGTATAGTTGCGAGATTCTGTGGTCCCTTGAGAATGAATGTTCTTCTGCTAACAGTTTTCGTACAAGTGAGACGTTAAGGCAAATGCAGAAATGTAGTTCAAATTGTGATGTGATATCATAGAAAGTACCTTACACTGCAGCTGAGACCAATGTGTAACAAGATTATTCCAGTCACCGTCGGATAAATGTAGCACCGGAGACTTTACAGAAATTTCGTTTAGAGGCTTGCCATCGAAGTGCGCTTGCCTCAGGTAGGAACGGTACTTCATCAACGAGTGCTTGAAAAGCGCAACCAACCCTTGCTCATCTTCACAATCCAGTTTGGTCCTCACGTATTTAAAAGAATGAAATCTTGTGTCTTCTGTCAGCAGAAACATATGCAGTAATGACCATGAATAACATTAGTACATTACTTACGCGTAAGTTGTGGAGGAAGACTGGAAATTGTTCTGTGTCCGCGGTATAATCTTTCCATGAAGGAAAGATGTGCACAAAGTTCATGAAAACAATATAAGCTTCATCTTCTAAACTGGAAAGAAATGGAATAGGGGTCCTATTTGCTGCAATTGGGGCTCTCTCTGGTTCGAAAAGGGATTTGGCAACTGGATTTGGTGTACTCTTTGCTGGAATGGGGTTTTGCGTCGTAGAGCTGGTGCTATGTCAACTAGCATAATCATACTGTTTGCTGCAGCTGGGGTCTGCTGAGTTGGGGCATCAGAAATGACCAGTGTAGTAGGGCTAGAGTCTGCTGGAGTTGGGGTGTTTTGTGGGTCAGGTGATATTGCAACAACACCTAATGGGCTATTTGATTTATCATGTGCCACTACCTTTTCCAAATACTTTGCTTGTGCTCCTCCATGATCAGCAATCGCCCTCTTCCTTTTGAATGTCTGATACACAAGAACAACATTTGAATGGATAAATATGGTATGATGACAGATGGAATACGTACTGAAAATGGATAGGCAGGGCGTATTCACATACACGATATGTAAACTAAGCTAATGGCAGTTCAACAAAGTAGAAGCAATGCAAAGCATCAGTTCCAAGATACGTGCGACCAATATAACCTTGGAAAGTTAGAGCAAGCACCTTGATGGGTGAATAAGATAGGGCATCTTCCTCTAACTCCTCCACTAGGGAGCTACATTGACTTAGGTCTCCCTCTAGCTCAGAATCACTGTTAGGATCAGATTCTGAGCATGAATCTGTAGGTGGAGAGCATTTGCATTGCATTGCATCCAGACTTGATTTCAGTCCCTTAATGCCAAGTTTGACAACCATGGCATTCTTCTTCTTTATTCTTTTCATGCGCGCAAGCTCATAATCATTATGATGCTGTTCAGAATATGAGATTCATGAAAACATAAAAAGTAGTCAGATTATCTATGGAATGCATTGCGGATTCAACTCGAAGAGTGTCTCCCTATAAACCCCTGCATATGCAAAGTTCACCCCACAACCGTGTGATGTCTACTACACAACCTTCTTCTTGTAGACGTTGTTGGGCCTCCAAGTGCAGAGGTTTGTAGGACAGTAGCAAATTTCCCTCAAGTGGATGACCTAAGGTTTATCAATCCGTAGGAGGCGTAGGATGAAGATGGTCTCTCTCAAGCAACCCTGCAACCAAATAACAAAGAGTCTCTTGTGTCCCCAACACACCCAATACAATGGTAAATTATATAGGTGCACTAGTTCGGCGAAGAGATGGTGATACAAGTGGTATATGGATAGTAGATAAAGGTATTTGTAATATGAAAATATAAAAACAGCAAGGTAACTAATGATAAAAGTGAGCGTAAACGGTATTGCAATGCGTTGAAACAAGGTCTAGGGTTCATACTTTCGCTAGTGTAAGTTCCCTCAACAATAATAACATAATTGGATCACATAACTATCCCTGAACATGCAACAAATAGTCACTCCAAAGTCACTAATAGCGGAGAACGAACGAAGAGATTATGGTAGGGTACGAAACCACCTCAAAGTTATTCTTTCCAATCAATCTGTTGGGCTATTCCTATAAGTGTCACAAACAGCCCTAGAGTTCATACTAGAATAACACCTTAAGACGCAAATCAACCAAAACCCTAATGTCACCTAGATACTCCAATGTCACCTCAAGTATCCGTGGGTATGATTATACGGTATCCATCACACAATCTCAGATTCATCTATTCAACCAACACAAAGGACCTCAAAGAGTGCCCCAAAGTTTCTACCGGAGAATCACGACGAAAACATGTGCCAACCCCTATGGATAGGTTCATGGGCGGAACCCGCAAGTTGATCACCAAAACATACATCAAGTGAATCACGTGATATCCCATTGTCACCACAGATATCCACGGCAAGACATACATCAAGTGTTCTCAAATCTTTAAAGACTCAATCCATTACAAGAGAGTAGAGGGGGGAAGAAACATCATAGGATCCAAATATAATAGCAAAGCTCGCGATACATCAAGATCGTATCACCTCAAGAACACGAGAGAGAGAGAGAGATCAAACACATAGCTACTGGTACATACCCTCAGCCCCGAGGGAGAACTACTCCCTCCTCGTCATGGAGAGCACCGGGATGATGAAGATGGCCACCGGAGAAGGATTGCCCCCTTCGGCAGGGTGCCGGAATGGGTCGAGATTGGTTTTTGGTGGCTATGGAGGCTTCTGGTGGCGGAACTCCAGATCTATTGTCTGTTCTGAAAGTTTTAGCGTACGTGAGTAGATATGGGTGCAGGAAGTACATCGGTGGAGCTTTGGGGTCCCCACGAGGCAGGGGGGCACGCCCTAGGGGGGAGGCGCCCCCACCCTCGTGAGCACCTCCCTTGGCTCCTGACGTGGGGTCCAAGTCCATTCGGTAGCTTTCCTTCCAAAAATAACTTCTCCAGTCGATTTCGTTCCGTTTCGACTCCGTTTGATATTCCTTTTCTTCGAAACACTGAAATAGGCAAAAAAACATTAATTCTGGGCTGGGCCTTCGGTTAATAGGTTAGTCCCAAAAATAATATAAAAGTGGATAATAAAGCCCAATATTACCCAAAACAGTAGATAATATAGCATGTAGCAATCAAAAATTATAGATACGTTGGAGACGTATCAAGCATCCCCAAGCTTAATTCCTGCTCGTCCGCGAGTAGGTAAATGATAAAAAGAGAACTTTTGATGCGGAGTGCTACTTGGCATAATTTTAATGTAATTCTTCTTAATTGTGGTATGAATATTCAGATCCGAAAGATTCAAGACAAAAGTTCATATTGACATAAACATGATAATACTTCAAGCATACTAACTAAGCAATTATGTGTTCTCAAAATAACATGGCCAAAGAAAGTTCATCCCTACAAAATCATATAGTTTAGTCATGTTTCATTTTCGTCACACAAGAATGCTCTCATCATGCACAACCCTGATGACAAGCCAAGCAATTTTTTCATAATTTAGTAATCTCAAACCTATAAACTTTCACGCAATATATGAGCGCGAGCCATGGACATAGCACTATGGGTGGAATAGAATATAATGAGGGGGTTATGTGGAGAAGACAAAAAAGGAGAAAGTCTCACATCAACGAGGCTAATCAATGGGCTATGGAAATTCCCACCGATTGATGTTAATGCAAGGAGTAGGGATTGCCATGCAACGGATGCACTAGAGCTATAAATGTATGAAAGCTCAACAAAAGAAACTAGTGGGTGTGCATCCAACTTGCTTCCTCACGAAGACCTAGGGCACTTGAGGAGGCCCATTGTTGGAATATACAAGCCAAGTTCTATAATGAAAAAAATTCCCACTAGTATATGAAAGTGATAACATGAGAGACTCTCTACTATGAAGATCATGGTGCTACTTTGAAGCACAAGTGTGGTAAAAGGATAGTAACATTGTCCCTTCTCTTTTTCTCTCATTTTTTTGGGCCTTCTCTTTTTTATGGCCTTTCTCCCTTCTTTTGGCCTTTCTCTCTTTTTTTATTCCTCACTTGGGACAATGCTCTAGAAAATGATGATCATCACACTTCTATTTATTTACAACTCAACGATTACAACTCGATACTAGAACAAAGATGACTCTATATGAATGCCTCCGGCGGTGTACCGGGATTGCGATGAATCAAGTGTGACATGTATGAAAAATTATGGACGGTGGCTTTGCCACAAATACGATGTCAACTACATGATCATGCAAAGCAATATGACAATGATGATGCGTGTCATAATAAATGGAACGGTGGAAAGTTGCATGTCAATATATCTCGGAATGGCTATGGAAATGCCATAATGGGTAGGTATGGTGGCTGTTTTGAGGAAGATATAAGGAGGTTTATGTGTGAAAGAGCGTATCATATCACGGGGTTTGGATGCACCGGCGAAGTTTGCGCCAGCTCTCAATGTGAGAAAGGGCAATGCACGGTACCGAAGAGGCCAGCAAGGATGGAAGGGTGAGAGTGCGGATAATCCATGGACTCAACATTAGTCATAAAGAACTCACATACTTATTGCAAAAATCTACAAGCCATCAAAAACCTCGGCACTACGCACATGCTCCTAGGGGGATAGATTGGTAGGAAAAGACCATCGCTTGTCTCCGACCGCCACTCATAAGGAGGACAATCAAATAACACCTCGTGTTTCAAATTTGTTGCATAACATTTACCATACGTGCATGCTACGGGACTTGCAAACTTCAACACAAGAACTTCTCAAATTCACAACTACTCAACTAGCACGACTTTGATATTATTACCTCCATATCTCAAAACAATCATCAAGCATCAAACTTCTCTTAGTATTCAATACTCTATATGAAACTTTTTACTAATCTTGTATACCTAGCATATTAGGATTTTAAGCAAATTACCATGCTATTTAAGACTCTCAAAATAATATAAGTGAAGCATGAGAGTTCATCTATCTCTTCAAAATAAAACTACCACCATGCTCTAAAAGATATAAGTAAAGCACTAGAGCAAATGACAAACTACTCCGAAAGATATAAGTGAAGATCAATGAGTAGTCGAACAATCTCAGATTCATCTATTCAACCAACACAAAGGGCCTCAAAGAGTGCCCCAAAGTTTCTACCGTAGAATCACGACGAAAACATGTGCCAACCCCTATGGATAGGTTCATGGGCGGAACCCGCAAGTTGATCACCAAAACATACATCAAGTGAATCACGTGATATCCCCTTTGTCACCATAGATATCCACGGCAAGACATACATCAAGTGTTCTCAAATCTTTAAAGACTCAATCCGATAATATAACTTCAAAGGGGAAACTCAATCCATTAAAAGAGAGTAGAGGGGGAAGGAACATCACAGGATCCAAATATAATAGCAAAGCTCGCGATACATCAAGATTGTATCACCTCAAGAACATGAGAGAGAGAGAGAGAGAGATCAAACACATAGCTACTGGTACATACCCTCAGCCCCGAGGGAGAACTACTCCCTCCTCGTCATGGAGAGAACCGGGATGATGAAGATGGCCACCGGAGAAGGATTGCCCCCTCCGGCAAGGTGTCGGAACGGGTCTAGATTGGTTTTCGGTGGCTACGGAGGCTTCTGGCGGCGGAACTCCCGATCTATTGTCTGTTCTGGAAGTTTTAGGGTATGTTAGTATATATGGGTGCAGGAAGTACGTCGGTGGAGCTTCGGGGGCCCCACGAGGCAGGGGCGCGCCCTAGGGGGGCACCCCCCACCCTCGTGAGCACCTCCCTTGGCTCATGAGGTGGGGTCCAAGTCCATCCGATAGCTTTCCTTCCAAAAATAACTTCTCCAGTTGATTTCGTTCCGTTTCGACCCCATTTGATATTCCTTTTCTTCGAAACACTGAAATAGACAAAAAAACAGCAATTCTGGGCTGGGCCTCCGGTTAATAGGTTAGTCCCAAAAATAATATAAAAGTGGATAATAAAGCCCAGTATTGCCCAAAACAGTAGATAATATAACATGGAGCAATCAAAAATTATAGATACGTTGGAGACGTATCACCGTGCTGACCAGACCACACATAAAAAAACAAACCCCTTATGTCTCTATAACAGGCAGACACACATTTCAAAACTGAAGTAGGAGCATTAGAATCATATGAAATTTGTATTTAAACAAATAAACAAAGGAATTATGAGTTGCATAATGTTTAGCTTCAAGGGTGGAGTGTTGGTAGTGCGACACAAAGCAAGTAGGCAGATTGTATTCCATGTAAAAGATTGAAGCCTATGTAAAAGCTAGAAATGACACTTTCTTTCTATACAATCAGTGTTTGTTGCCCACACATGATGGAAGAGATCACATAGAGAAATACTATTCACTTATGTCTACAGTTCCAGTATTTAGAAACAAGGTGGTCCACCCTAAAAGAATATTGACAACAAATATGACAAGGCAAGCATAGATGTAGTGAATCAATCATTTACTTGTGAGCTTACTAGGACAAGTATGCAGAATTGTAACTGCAGTAAGAGACCGTCCAAAATCCTCCTAGAGTCATGCCGTCCGGGGACGGCAAGTCGCCGGCAAGGCAGGCGGCTGGGGGCGAGTAGAGATCGGAAGCACGCAGCAGAACAGAGGGGAATCGGGGCCTGGGACGACCCAAAATCCCAGGGTGGGCCGGCCCACCGTGGGCACCCTGTAGAGATACACACCTGAGCGGCGAACATGCATTTTCGAAACTAATTTAAGAACATTTAGCTGACCAATAAAACGACTCTGTTTTAATAATATCAGATTCGTATTTGAACAACTAAGCTTGTTTAGCTTGATGGGTGGAGCAGTGCTATTATGACACGAAGCACGTATTCTGATCTTATAGTGATCATAAAAGCGGGGAACTCTAAGAATATTTTTTAGCAAAAGAGGGTTTCCCCTCCGATTTCTATTAAAGAAACCACCACGGAACCAACATGATCAATTAAACCGTATTATGACTATGCCATGGCAGATTTTAAGCTGCAAACCGGAGAAATGATATTTAGCAGCCATTGTTTGCTTCGAACTAAGAACTAAATTCTAAATGCTGAAAAGAAAGTAGAGTAACCAAGTTAAGATCTATTTTCTGGTTGAGATCAAAAGGTTAAGGAGATATGAAGTACCACCTCTCTTGCGGCGCCGTGTAGGCATCGAGGGTGCGATGGCTGTCGGTGGTGTTGAAGCAGATCTACGACGATAGACGGGTGCATCGGGGGATAAGTCCCGTTGCGGTGGAAGAGAAGGTCGTGTGAGTGGCCCCGGCAAAGAGGACGACGGCGCCGATGAAGCGAGAGGACGTGATGCAAGGCTCTTGGTCCGTCGCCGTGGATGAGAAACGTCCATCTCTAGCAGTGGACGACGCGGTCTTGGTAGGCGCTCCGGCATGGTGGAGGACGGTGGCGATGGATGTGGTGGAGGACGGCGGCGATGGATGGGGTGGAGGACAGCGGCGATGGATGGGGTGGCGGACGGAGGCTGGTGTGGGGATGGTGTTCTAGCAGGGACGGCGTATGGATGGGAAAATGGAGGGAGCGGTACGGGGAACCATGTTTTTGGGACGTGCCTGTCTGAAATATGGGAAAGTTACGAACTCAGCCCATGTTTAAAATTTGGACGTATCGTCGGTTGGGGATACGACGGTAATCTCGCATCTCACCAATATTTGCCCAGAGCGATTTCGGGCGAGGAGAGGGTGGTTGGCGCCCACGGTGTACGAATGGGGCTGATAGGTAGGGCGGTTGTGTCATGTCTGAGTGAAGTTACAAACCTGCCCGTATTGAAAATATTTGCCTACATCGATTTCGGCCGAGTCGAGTTTGTTTTGCCGCCCACCGTGTATGAATGGGTAAATGGAGGGAGAAACAGAGGTCTTTCGGACGATCTTGAATCAAATGTGTTTTGCCGCCCATGTTTGGCGCCCACCGTGTCGGAATGAGCTCAGAGGTGGTCGTGTCATGTCTAATTGAAGTTACTAACATACCCCTGTTTAGAGCAGTGGAAATCGGGCCGATGGATTATCCGTGTAATGGGTAGACAGTAATTTCCATCTCCCAAACATTTGGCTTCAGGCAGCCGACGTGGGAGTGGACATTTTGCCGCTTCTTTTGAATTTTGGGATAATAAGCATCCATGTTTACCCTGGCAACTAAATTCGAATCCATTTTGTATTCCTATACGTATCTTTATAAATCATTCTATGTGTTTTTATATATATTCAAAAGGATGACAAAGATGTATTCCACTGTCATATATGAATATGGTTTACAAATGCCGATACTCAAATTTAGAAGCTAGAATCCAGTTTAAGGTGAATTCGAATATTTGGAACACTTCATGTCCAACTCCAATGTCACACGCAGCATAATGTGTACTCCCATTTAGATATGTACACAAGCGATATATCAAGATTCAAATACCGAGTCAATCAACCAAGAATGTACAAAACTAACAGACATATAAACACTTATAGAGTATATGGATCAATAATATCAACTAACAGACATAAGCCAGGCCGCTGTACTTTTTTTGCTACAACAACAACCTTTTTTAGCCAAGCTACTACAACATCTTGGCCCTTTCCGATGCGTGCCACTTATGGTCCATCTATACTACTATTATTGCTGAATGCGCATTCAGCCCGATTGGCATATTTGTAGGTCTGGCACAACAATCAAAATGAAATGTCTCCGAGTCTTATCAATTAATACAGACTTGTGCTCAAATAAAATTACAAACCAAAAAATAAAAAACAATTATGACATGATCTCTAAAACAAATGGTTTGATTGATTACATGAACAAACAACACAAATGTTATTCAACGATGGAAAGAATATTTCACCTATGATTTACCAAGTGGGAATTTAATTTCCTTTTTTCCTTCAGGACCTTAACAACGTGGTCAGTCTTAGCTTGCTTCATTTTGAAATGCACCAAATATTTAATGGTTGTCTTGAGTACTGCTTGTGATTTTGTTGTTTGCTTCCTCAACATGTCAACTTCATCTCTAAGTGCAGAAGCAGAATCTCTTTCTACCACTAGTTTAGCCTCTAGAGCATCAGCAGTTGGCAATTCATAATGCACGATTGGTCCGGTGCCACTGCTGTGGGATGATACAACGTCCATGGGGACCTCGCTCTTTGATCTTGGGCTAACCTGTTTTGCCATTAAAGTTCCGATTGGATTCAGAAAAGTTGAAGTTAGCAAAACATCTCAACTGGGAGTTATAATAGCAAACTAGTTAAACAAACAAGGAATTAAAGAGTTTCAATTGGATGCTGAAAAGTGGTTATTAACATCATTGTAACCCGTTGTTGCAGCAGCAAAGCAGTTAAACAAACAAGTAGCTATTTAAGTTCAGGCAAACAGGTAATTCTTAACAGTAAGTATCAAACACATAGATAGGCATAGTCTATAATAGGATTAACAGGCTGTGGCATTATGTAATCAGTAGCAAACTAAATTAAGCCAAACAACGTAATTGAACAATTTTGCAGTAAGTGGCTAACTAAAATTCTGAGAAGTAGGTAACTGAACATACGCTAGTTCTTTGTACAGGCACACTGCAACTTCTTTTTCGCTTACAAGGTTGTACGAAGGAGTCCATGGCATCAATTGCTTGGATACGTAGTCCCAATACTTCTTTCTTCTCACACTTCATTGGTAAGTCGAATGGTTAATCTGGTAAGATTGTGCGTCCTTGATATGTTATATGAGGACGTGTAGTCAAACTAGTTGTAGCCACACACATCACACTGGCTTTTACTGTATATTTCATGCGATTACTTTTGGCATATCGAGATCTAAGCAATCTACAATAGGATGAAAAGACTAACATCCTTCACATTATTGGCGAACTCAGTTCATAGAAACAAGCAATTCAACCATTCCGTGGGTAAATCAAAAGTGCCACTGGAATATTTTTCACTACCCCAATAATACACGCAAAAAGGGGCGATGCCACCATAGGGGCTGGTATGGGCGGCCGCCTCGGGTGGCTGGAAAGTGTGCACCTAGTTTGAGTCATCCAGGTTGGCCCGGGCTAGTTTTGTTCATCCCAACGCACGAGCAGGCAATGTAAGAAATGAAGAAAAATATTTCAATTTGGATGGGCCAATAACATAAGTGCAAGGCAGTCCCTATAGCAGGCTCGCGGCCCAAACGAGCGCCTCCCGTATCAATCAACAGCAGGAAAAATCCCAATTCATTCGCTCCAGCCTCCAGTCTGGTTCGCTTCTAACCTAGCCGCCGCTGGATAGACAGACACAACACTTCGTCGCTCCCTCGTTGGAGGGCGGTCGCCAGGCTTCAAGCGAACGGAAGGACAAGAAGATGAAGATCCAACCCTGGGTGTAGCCTGCGTGGGAGGCAGCGGCGGCAGCATGAGCATGGCATCGAGCTTGCGCAAACAGACAGTCGCAACTTGCAAGAGTAGCATGCGCAACGAGTAGGTACATCACATCCCTGGTTATATCTAATTCAACTCTTCAATTTCTGGCCAATAGTTAAACCTGGCGGTGTTGTAAAACTGTTTGTATGTGGGGAATCTATGAGAAAATGAAACAAATTTATACTTATTTTCTAACTCCCCCAATCAATACTGAACTGACTGAATCTGATGTATCTAATCAATTTTCCGGTGCAAACATCCAAGCTCATGTTGTTCTTGAGCCTGAAGTATCTAATGAACAGATTGCTAATGAAGGATTTGATGCAAACAATTTACATGCTCCTGGTGATGAACATATAGTGTCTAATGAGGGATCTAATGCAAGCATTTTGCAAGCTCCCATTGAAGGATTTAGTGTCTAATGATGATCTGCTATGTTGAGAGAGACATAGAGATTTGCAGGCATTGATGACAAGCAAATTATAGTGCATTTTCATGGCTTGAGGAAACAGCGAGGCCATCTACCAGAAAGTCCCCGTATCATGACAACGTAGAATAAATACTTTTCTAATCTGTTGTTTGAAACTATTGGCATACTTGTGCAAGATAGATATATTGATATGCAGTTTGCACACTGGTTATAGATGCAATTACACTTCGATATTTTCAGCCAGAGAACGAATAATTCAAGCAGGCACAGACCATGTTTGTAGTCCTTGTACACCATGTTGCATTTTGTGTTTTTTGGTGCTTGCATCATTTAGTGTTTATAATCTGAACTACTTTGGATCATTAGCTGGTTTTCAAAGTGCATGTAGCTTCACATTTCTCAAGTTATGTTGATTTCCGGAGTGCAAGTGCCTTCGTATTTTTTAAGTTAAATGTTCGCCCCTGGTAACTTGAATTCATGGATCCTCCACTTCACATAAATCATACACGAATGCCAGTACAAATTAAATGTAATTCAGGGACTTACGCTAGCTCGTTGTACAGGCTCACTACAGCTCTGCTTGCGCTTGGGATGTTCCATGTACAAGTCCATGTTACCACTTGCTTTGATGTGCAGGCCCTGTGCTCCTTGCATCCCCCTTTGCATTTTTGACATGACGAATGGTTGATCAAATAAGAGGAATCGACCTTGCTGTTGTACCGGAGGACAGATACTTACAAGGTATACGGGTGTGCAGGATGTGTACCAGATCCCGTAGCGCCGTCATGCTTCGCTAAAAAATGGATTTGCTTGTTTTAGATGATATCTCTAGAAGAAATAAGAGTTAAAGTCAGAGTTGCATAGGCGTGTAAGCTAACAGAGCAATGAAAGGATATCCAAACATCATCGGAATAGTGCACAAGGGAGTGATGTGTGGATACCTAGTTCGGGCCGGCGTTTGGGCATGCTCGCCTAGCTAGAGTGCGGGTCCCTTCAGAGCCTTTGAGGGTGATGCGCTGGCGTTGGCTGGCCGTGCACGGATGCAGATCTTGAGTGGCAGCGGAGCGCTACGATACGATGGACGAGACCATTGGTGAAGCCCAGCGGCCTCGGGGGGCGGAGGTGCGACGATGTGCTCGGTGAAGTAGACCTGGTGAGCCGGGAGACGGTGTCGGTGAAGCACACCTGATGCGGTGGAAGTCGGTGTCTGTGAGGCACGTCGGTTGCGGCGGCCGACCTTGTCGGTGGAACACCCGGTGCGGTGCACGAGGGCGTAGATGAGGTAGCTCCGGTGCGGTGCTGAAGCGCGACCATCGTCTTCATCGTCGTCGTCCGGCACAGAGGTGGGGAAAGAGATGAGACGAGGGGCGATTCGAACTTTCCTTGGGTTGGCAGCGAATTAGGGATTTGAGCAATCCGGGCGTGGAAGGGGACGGTGGAGAGGGGATATTATGCAGGGCTGGACGCCAGATATTTCAATCCAAAACATGGAAGCGCGAACTTATTTTTTCGTCGTCCCTTTTTTTGGGGGGGGGGAGGGGGAGGGAGGGAGGGAGTGGATGGGACGCAGCTTTGGTGCCTTAAAGGCACCTGCCTTTGGGTCACTGACATGTGGGCCAGCCACCTGTTGGGCCCACATGTCATAGACACAAAGGTAGGTGCCTTAAGGCACCGAAGCATCGTCCGGCTGGGTGGCTGGGTGCTAAGCCACCGTACGACACACGCGACCACCATGACATGACCCTGGTCTGCCTGGTGCGCCTACCGAGGGAGTCCTGGATTAGGGGGTATCCGGACATCCGAATTATATCCTTTGTCCGGACTGTTGGACCATGAAGATACAAGATTGAAGACTCCGTCCCGTGTCCGGATGGGACTCTACTTGGCGTGGAAGGCAAGCTAGGCAATACGGATACATATACTTCCTCCTTTGTAACCGACCTTGTGTAACCCTAGCCCCCTCCGGTGTCTATATAAACCGGAGGGTTTTAGTCCGTAGGACAACATACAATCATACCATAGGCTAGCTTCTAGGGTTTAGCCTCTCCGATCTCGTGGTAGATCAACTCTTGTACTACTCATATTATCAAGAATAAATCAAGCAGGACGTAGGGTTTTACCTCCATCAAGAGGGCCCGAACCTGGGTAAAACATCGTGTCCCCTCCCTTCTGTTACCATCCGCCTTAGACGCACAGTTCGGGACCCCCTACCCGAGATCCACCGGTTTTGACACCGACATTGGTGATTTCATTGAGAGTTCCTTTGTGCCGCCGCTGTAAGGAAGGATGCCTCATCTCATTGTTAAAAACAACATTACCGCCGGGGGAGCCCTGGCTATCGGCCAAACTCATCGGGCAACATCCCGGAATTCGAACTTCCAAGATCGGAAACTCCTCGGGCCCTGGGTCTCAGATTGGGTAGGGGTTCGGACTCAAACCCACCCACCCACCCAGACATAAACGATTTTCCCACATCAGGCAAGAGCCCCATGAAACAGTACACCATTATTGGGCCAGATTCCTCCTTGTGATGAACAAGGTTAAGGACTGCCGCGAGGAAGACACGGTCTCACTTTTCTGCAATAACTACACGGACAAGGGAATCCTTAACGCCATAAGTCACCGTTACATATCACGCTTCGCCGACTTGGCATCCATAGTACAAAAGTACTGTGCGATGGAAAGTGCCTGGAAAACCGAAACGAAATTTTGGGATAATCCGGCTCCGAATATACACCCAGTCCAAAGTAAAAGGGTGCACTATCATAAGACACCCGAGTTAATTACAAAGAAACAAAAACCCTTTACAGGGCGTGGAACCGTATTGGAGGGATGGCTCAACGGACCCTGCAAAATTCATAGTACAGCGGATACCATACCAACACACAGCCTTAGAGCATGTTGGATACTCCGGCAGGTGGCCAAAAGCGGCGAGGATCTTCTCATCCCAGACGCCACAGAGCACCATCCCAGGGATAACAATACAGTATTAACAATCTTTGAGAGCTTCGCATCAAATAATAGGCGCAAGCGAACACTCCGCAGCATTGCCGACATCTGCCACGTAGCAGCAATAAATCCATGGAGTGACACGGCTATTACCTTCAATGCCAGTGACGAACCTAAATTCCGAACATCCCGAGCACTAGCTGCACTGGTCCTCAGCCCAATCGTGGACGGCTTTCGATTCACTAAAGTACTCATGGACGATGGCGGTGGATTAAACCTCATCTATGAGGAAACTCTTCAAAAAATGGAAATAGACTGGAACCGCATTGAGCAAAGCAGCACAACCTTCAGAGGAATCATCCCCAGTCAGGAAGCATGCTGTGCTGGGAAAATCACACTAGATGTGGTATTCGGCACGCCGGAGAACTATAGGTCCAAAGAAATTACATTCCAAGTGGCCCCATTCAGTAGTGGATACCACACCCTCTTGGGACGGGAGGCGTTCACGATCTTCCAAGCCATACCCCATTATGGGTACATGAAGCTCAAAATGCCCGGGCCCAACAAAATCATCACTCTCATTAGTGATCCGGACACAGCACTCCGCGCGAAAACAAAATAGCCGCATTGGCCCTCGAGGCATTATCCGAAGCCCTTTCGGCCGAGGAATTAACTGCGCTATGCTCCACAGTGGACAGGGACGATGTGATACTTGACAAGATATCCAAGTGCACCTCTTTTAAACCAGCAGATGAAATAGTCAAATTTCAAGTCCACCCAACGGACCCTACAAAAACAGCCCCCATCGGGGCACAGTTAAACCCCACAGTGGACGCTGCACTACGAGAGTTCCTGCGCGAGAATTTGGACATATTCGCCTGGCACCCCTCAGACATGCCAGGAATCCCACACAGGCTGGCCGAGCACAACCTCAATATCCTAAAGGGATTCAAGACGGTCAAGCAGGCTCTTCAGTGTTTCTCTGAACCTAAGAGACAGGCTATGGGAGAGGAACTAGCCAAGTTATTGGAGGCCAGATTCATTAGAGAAATAAAACACCCGGACTGGCTAGCAAACCTGGTGATGGTACCAAAGAAGGACAAATCCTGGCGCCTATGTGTAACACCCCGGATATGATTTACCTAATATGTAATCCAACTCTTGCCATTTCCGGCGTTAAGTTATTTTATTTTCTCAGGTTCGAGTTTTTGTCTCCGTGTGTTATTGTCGTTGTCATGCATCTCATATCATGTCATCTTGTGCATTGCATTTTCATACGTGTTTGTCTCATGCATGCGAGCATTTTCCCCGTTGTCCGTTTTGCATTCCGGTGCTCCGTTCTCCTCCGGTGGTCACTTCTACCTTTCTTTCGTGTGTGGGGATTAAACATTTCCGGATTGGACCGAGACTTGCCAAGCGGCCTTGGTTTACTACTGGTAGACCGCCTATCAAGTTTCGTACCATTTGGACTCCGTTTGATGCTCCAACGGTTAACCGAGGGACCGAAAAGGCCTCGTGTGTGTTGCAGCCCAACACCCTTCCAATTTGGCCCAAAACCCACCAAAACCCTCTCCATCATCTAGAGCGTTCGATCACGATCGCATGGCCGAAAACTGCATCTCATTTGGACTCTCCTAGCTCCCTCTATGCCTATATATAGACCCCTCCTCGAAATTCCGGATCCCCTCCTTCCAAACCCTAAAAAATCTCATCGCGCCGCCGCCGGACACGTCCGTCCCGGGCGGACGAAGTCGCGCCGCCGCCCCGCACCAGTGGCGTAGCGCCACGTGGCACCTCACCGCCCCCGTGCCGCGGGCCCGCTTGGCCCATCGCCGGCCCCCGAG
>NC_041388.1:333635247-333657342 GCF_002162155.2 Triticum dicoccoides
GCCTGCCGGCCTGCCTCGCCTCCTCGTGCCGCCGCACTTCCCCTTGCCGGCCGCCGCACTCCCTCGTCGCCGGCGACCTCTGCTGCAGCTCCGGCCGCCGCCCCCGCCGCGCAAGAGCCGCCTGAGTCCGCCGCCCTTCGCCGCGACTCCTCCCCGGCGACCTCTCCCCCGTCCGTCCGCCTCCACCGTCGTCGCCTTCGTCAAGTCCGGCGACGAATCCGGCCATCCTCGGCAGCCGCGCCGCTGCTACAGTGCTTCCGGGCCGGATCTAGATCTATTTGGGACGGTTGACTTTTGCCCCGAAACCCTAACTTTTTGCGTTTTTCATCATGTTGTATCTCCGCATCCGTAGCTCCGTTTTGGACATATAGCATATCAAAATGTTCGTCTCAGAGAGCACATCATTTCATCTCATTGCATCATTTTCATTTGAGTTCATATTGATGCCCGAAATGCTGTTGGGAGAGTGCCATTTGAGATAATTGTCGGATCTGCTGCTCCAAATAGCTATTTGTCATTTTTGCCATGATTAATGTGTGCATGATATGCCCCTGAGCTCTACATGTGTTTTGTTATATGTTTTTCCATCTATCTAGAGGTGCAACCCATGTATTTTTGTGATGTGTGTGGTGACTAGCACAAGCTTGGAAAGTGGTGCATTCGTTAATGCTGATTTCAGGGACTTAGCAATTCCACCAAATCCTTGATCTGTTTATTTCAATATGTCATATGTTCATGTTGTTTCCTAGTGATCCGTGCCTCTTTTGAGGATGATCAGTAAGGATGATTTGTTAATATTGTAGTGCTCTATCCATCCATATCTTTGTTTGTAATTATGGAGCACCCTAGCTTGAGTCAATCGAGCTCTACTTTTGCTATTTCGTGAATCTGGGCAGATTGTCTACTTGTTAGTGATTTTGCCGAGGATGTTGTAGTTGATCTGTGCATGCTATGCTATTGTTCTTGCCATGTCTAGCTTGTATAATGTGTATTATTGATTGGTGTATGCTTATATGGTCATGACTTGCTCTGTAGTGAGTGCATCGAGCTCGTAAACATGCCTACTTGATATCTGATTTGCATGCTCCAGTTTTTCACTAAGTCTGTGATATGATTATGTTTTTGCCATGTTCACATGCTTGCAATTGTATTTTCTGATCCCTTTTGGCTCAAGGTCACCAAGGGACTTTTGTTAAGCTCTTTGAGTAGCTCCAGGCCATGCTTTACTTTGCCATGTTCAGGCCCTGTAGCATATACTTTTCATGCTCCAAAGTGTGCTACCTGATCTGAAATTCCAGACAAGTGTTAATTTCACTAAGTCTGAAATCTGTTTACTAAATGCACTTTTGCCATGCTTGTTTGAACCTGTTAATGGATGAATTGGCCGTAGCTCAGTGTTCATCTTTTGTTAAGCATCATGATTGGATGTCTGCCATGTATTTTGTTGTCATATTTGGGTGCTGTAGCATGTTTAACTTGTTGCATTTAGATGGCTACTTGCTGCATATCGCAGACCGGTGCCATATTTGAATTGCTTGCCATTTCCAAACCGTGACTCTGATTCCGGCGTTCTTTATATCGTTTTCAAGCGAAATCATCTCACCTTTCCAGTGGCACACTTGGATTTCCAAGTTGAGGCCAGGTTCATTTCATTCCTTGTCAAATCTTGCATATGCATCACATATCGCATCCCGCATAGCATACCATGTTTGCATCATGTTGTTTGAGCCTTGCACGTGGTTGATTGTGTCCTTGTTGCTTGTTTGTCTTGTTTGGGTAGAGCCGGGAGACGAGTTTGCTAACGAGGAGCCCGTTGAGTTTGCTTTCGAGGATCCAGTCAACTCTGACAACTTTGCAGGCAAGATGATCACACCCTCGAAATCACTACTATCTTTGCTTTGCTAGATGCTCGCTCTTTTGCTATGCCTATTCTACGATGCCTACTACTTGCTTATCATGCCTCCCAAATTGCCATGTCAAACCTCTAACCCACCATGTCCTAGCAAACCGTTGATTGGCTATGTTACCGCTTTGCTCAGCCCCTCTTATAGCGTTGCTAGTTGCAGGTGAAGATTTGAGACCGTTCCTTGTTGGAACATTACTTATTTGTTCGGATACCATTATATTGCCTTGTTATCTTAATGCATCTATATACTTGGTAAAGGGTGGAAGGCTCGGCTTTTTGCCTAGTGTTTTGTTCCACTCTTGCCGCCCTAGTTTCCGTCATATCGGTGTTATGTTCCCGGATTTTATGTTCCTTACGCGGTTGGGTAATAATGGGAACCCCTTGATAGTTCGCCTTGAATAAAGCTTTTCCAGCAATGCCCAGCCTTGGTTTTACCATTTGCCACCTAGCCTCTTTTTCCCTTGGGTTTCCGGAGCCCGAGAGTCATCTTATTTTACACCCCCCGGGCCAGTGCTCCTCTGAGTGTTGGTCCACCTGTCAGCTGCCGGTGGCCACCAGGGGCAACTCTGGGCTGGCCTACCCGTACCTAGGACAATCTGAGTGTGCCCTGAGAACGAGATATGTGCAGCTCCTGATAGAGGCGAGGGTCCCGATCTTTCGATGAGATGATAACTATCGATTTGGTGGAGACGACTTTGACGATCCGACTACAAACGTGCACGACGTTGTCCCTTAGCAATCGCTAAACCAATCTCCTGAGGCTACTGACGATGCCGGAAGCACGGTCAGCCTGACCACGAAGGTCTATTCCTGCAAGCAATCGAAGAACGAGCAAGAATATGATAAAGCAATCTGAATATTGCAAATATATATGAGGTATTGATAATGGTGGGGATCCGTAAGCGGTCTTGGTCTGGTCGTTGGACACAAACGAAGTACACGAAGTTGCAATGGCTAACTTTTAACTAAACAAATCCCCAGGAAAAGCTACTAGATGGATCTACTTATATAGGAGCAAGGGGTGGCGGCCAAGGAGGTGGGAGGACGTCCCAAGGCAGCCTAAAACTAAATCTAGGTCGTACAAGGCCAATGGGCCCAAGTGGAGGTGATGTAACACCTTTGGACTTGTAGTTTGACTCGGATTCTGCTGCAGCATCAGATTGTTTCGTCCACAACTCAACGCTCCGGACGAATTTGAAGGTGATTCCAATTGGGTTGGAAAATGCACGAAATCTAGTTTCCAACAAAAAAAGAATCACCCAATTCGGAGTCCGTATGAAAAACTTGTGTGCGTTTTGAGTCAAGTATGTCTGTGCAGTCCGAATCTGAATCCAGAACGTGAGAGACTTGGACTCTATCTTCTCTTGGGCCAAAAGTGACGTGAGAGAACTTTTTGGACAGCAAATAAACATCTCTTTCTTCCTTATCTTCATATGTGGATTGTACAAATGTCCCATACACCTGCAATTAGACAAAACACAAAAGTGTGTGAAGTATTTTTGTTCTGGATAACATAAATAGATTATTGAATAGTTTGCACTAGAAATCACCTGACAAATATGCATATATGCAATATTTTTGGTCATATCCAAGGTAGTCATGTCCTCATCATCCTCCCCTTCTTGAAAATAAAGCCGTCCTCGGCATTGGTTAATCTGAAATGTGGCTAACAAAAGAGACAAGGTGTACATGTTGTATATGTATATGTCATCCATTTTTACTTCCCTTGATTTTTGCATATATGACACATGAATAGATGAGTAACTTGCATAGTTCATAAAATCTAAAGCCAAAAAATTAGCATAAGAAGTAGAAGGCATGAAAATATTGCAACTCAGTTTGCACATATAAGTGAAGCTCTTATTCATTTCAAAAGATTGACAATGTTCATCATTAAACCATCCTAACTTCGATGAATAAACCTTACTTGCATCAAATTTACATGCTACAACATGCTTAAATAAGCAAACATGCAATAAGTCATTGGACACAGAATCATCATCAAGATTAGAGGTCATATCAAAATGATTAAACATTGGTTCTTTTGCATCAACAGTTAATTCAATGGGTGCACTCAAAATTGTTGATATTTCAGTTGTTTGATCACATGACGCATTCATGGCAGTAAAAAGGGTCTCTAAAATAGGTGGTGTGCTCAAATCAACAGGTAACTCAACACATGATGCATTCAAGTTAACTAGGCATGCTTCATTCTCATGTGAAGTTATATCATCAAGACCTTTACTGTTACCTCGCAGAGATGTAGCTGATGTAGGTACGGACGTAGACAATGTACCATACTCTTGAGATGATATCGCGCTCACAATCCGAGGTGGGGCTGCTCTAGTAGGTGCAATAGTGGAGTAACCAACCGGCGGTGGTGAGCATGAACTGGAATAGTAGTTGTTGTAGTCACCCAATGCATCCTCCTGTATTTGTCTCTCAAAGGTACAAGCACGGACATACATACCAGTAATGCAACGAGGAATATACTGAAATCTTGCCTGAATATCATGGTTCAAACCACCAAAAAATCTATTCATTGTATCATCCTCAGATTCTTCTATGTCACAATGATGCATATAAGATTTGAACTCTTGGTAGTGAGCATGAACAATATTACTGCCTTGTTTTAATTGCTCCAATTTGCGACGCAATTCACGACGATAGTAAGGAGGAAAAAATTGTTGTCTCATTACAGCTTTCAAAACTTTCCAAGTTGTGGGTTGGTTATCAATGTTTTTCTTACAATGTACACTCCACCAAACAAAAGCAAAACCAGTAAATGCTCTAATGGTAGCTCGTACTCTCTCAAGTTCAGAAAAATCATGGTGACTAAAAACTTGTTCTACTTCAAGCTCCCAAGCTAGATAAATAGCAGGATTAAATCTACCCTCAAATGATGGTAAAGAGATAACCTGACCATATGCTTGTGTGTGTTGTCCCAACTCTCGTGATGGTGAAGATGTGTCCGTCATCCAAGAACTTCTATCTCTGGAACCTGTCATGATTAGTAGAAACAAGAACCAAATTCGAGAATAATGTTCCTATGAACTACTAGGATGTGGTTGTAAAGTGCTCACAGTAAAGCAAATATCAATATCTTACAAGTTCTTACCATGCGGCAGGTGGTGACAGGCAACCAGCGGTGTCAAATAACTCCGAAGATTGTGTAAAACGATTGCCAGGGGAACGTACGTATACACGGTGTAGAAATATGTGGAGCTGGGTTGGCTATATATGGTAGCAAAAGATTAGCAATAATCAATTCAGAGATGCAATGTTGAATAAACGCTCAACGACGGTACTGTGCTGGTCCTAGGCTAGACCAAACTAGAGACGCGAGCCTAGAACACTAATGAGGTCACGTGTAGCACAACTAGCATCAATAAAGGATATGAAGTAGCTCTGGACAGCAAGATATAAGTGAAGATCACAATAGCAGTAGACCTATTTAGAAGCTGATGTTGAGGTGCCAAATACTGAACTAGCTTCTACAACTATTTAGATGCGGCTCATCGCTAGCTTTCATATGAGTACTCGCAGAGCCAAAACAGACTTCATATGAAGAAGTTATGCCTGTTTTACTGAACAGTGCACAAAACAGATTCCAATCCGAATTCAACTACGAGATTGAGTCTAGATAGATCCAAATTTTTTTTATTTTTTTTTTGCAAATATTCTTTTTCTCCCTCTTTCCAAGACAAACTAGATAAGATGCAGATTGGATCAGGCGAAGATGTGAATGACCTCAACTATGATTATGACAATGAACAGTGCGTAGCATGTGGTGGAAATTAATAGATGGGATGGTGGACAACGGAAGGGATAATGATGCAGCGGCGGCGTGACTAATGTGAACAGAACTCGAAACTCTAAAGGAACTAGACGCTAAGACCAGCAACTGACACGACGATGCAACCGATAATTCAACTATGCAAGCAATGAATAGAAAATTGCAAAGGCTCAGACTGGCTTGGATAAAGGATGAACAGATCTAACTTTTTTTTGTGTGGCTTTTTCTTGGACAATAGGTAAGAAAATAAATCTAATCTAGAAAAACTGGAAATTCTCACCGAGCAACCTGAAAACTGATACCACTTGATAGAGGCGAGGGTCCCGATCTTTCGATGAGATGATAACTATCGATTTGGTGGAGATGACTTTGACGATCCGACTACAAACGTGCACGACGTTGTGCCTTAGCAATCGCTAAACCAATCTCCTGAGGTTACTGACGATGCCGGAAGCACGGTCAGCCTGACCACGAAGGTCTATTCCTGCAAGCAATCGAAGAACGAGCAAGAATACGATAAAGCAATATGAATATTGCAAATATATATGAGGTATTGATAATGGTGGGGATCCGTAAGCGGTCTTGGTCTGGTCGTTGGACTCAAACGAAGTACACGAAGTTGCAATGGCTAACTTTTAACTAAACAAATCCCCAGGAAAAGCTACTAGATGGATCTACTTATATAGGAGCAAGGGGTGGCGGCCAAGGAGGTGGGAGGACGTCCCAAGGCAGCCTAAAACTAAATCTAGGTCGTACAAGGCCAATGGGCCCAAGTGGAGGTGATGTAACACCTTTGGACTTGTAGTTTGACTCGGATTCTGCTGCAGCATCAGATTGTTTCGTCCACAACTCAACGCTCCGGACGAATTTGAAGGTGATTCCAATTGGGTTGGAAAGTGCACGAAATCTAGTTTCCAACAAAAAAAGAATCACCCAATTCAGAGTCCGTATGAAAAACTTGTGTGCGTTTTGAGTCAGGTGTGTCTGTGCAGTCCGAATCTGAATCCAGAACGTGAGAGACTTGGACTCTATCTTCTCTTGGGCCAAAAGTGACGTGAGAGAACTTTTTGGACAGCAAATAAACATCTCTTTCTTCCTTATCTTCATATGTGGATTGTACAAATGTCCCATACACCTGCAATTAGACAAAACACAAAAGTGTGTGAAGTATTTTTGTTCTGGATAACATAAATAGATTATTGAATAGTTTGCACTAGAAATCACCTGACAAATATGCATATATGCAATATTTTTGGTCATATCCAAGGTAGTCACACCTGCAATTAGCCACCATATATGCTAGTCGCTTGCTGCAGCTCCACATATTTTACCTTGCCTTACCTATAAGCTTAAATAGTCTTGATCGCGAGGGTGCGAGATTGCTGAGTCCCTGTGGCTCACAGATTACTTCCAACCAAATGCAGCGCCTGCTGACTCTGTTCCAGATGACGCGCTTGAGCTCAAGTGGGAGTTCGACGAGGACTCACGCCGTTACTATGTGTCCTTCCCTGATGATCAGTAGTGGTGCCCAGTTGGGGCGATCGGGACCGTGTCGCATGTTGGGTTGATCTTTTATTTTGGCGCCGTAGTCGGGCCATGAGTGATTGGATGATGTAATGCTATTTATGTACTTTGATTGACGTGGCGAGTGTAAGCCAACTATGTTCCTTCCCCTTTTATTATCTATTTACATGGGATGTTGTGAAGATTGCCTTACTTGCGACATTGCTTTCAATGCGGTTATGCCTCTAAGTCGTGCTTCAACACGTAGGAGATATAGCCGCATCGAGGGCGTTACACTATGTGTCGATTTCAAGGACCTCAACAAGGCTTGCCCAAAGGATCCCTTCCCCCTCCCCCGCATTGATCAAATTATCGATGCTACCGTAGGACACGAGTCATTGTGTTTCCTCGACGCATACTCCGGCTACCACCAAATCAAGATGGCGGAGTCCGACCAAGCCGCAACGGCATTTATCACACCATATGACCCATTCTATTTCAACACAAAGCCTTTTGGGCTCAAAAACGCCCGCAACGTATCAGCGCATGATTCAGACATGTTTGGAGAAACAGATCGGCAAAATAGTAGAGGCATACATAGATGATGTGGTCGTAAAAACCAAACACGTCGACTCTCTAATAGATGACTTGAGGCTCACATTCAACAACCTCCAAACATACGACATCAAGCTCAATCCGGAAAAATGCGTTTTTGGCATACCAGCCGGAAAGCTCCTGGGCTTCATCGTCTCCAGTAGAGGAATTGAAGCTAATCCGGCCAAATTTGGAGCTTGGTCACAGTTGGCTACCCCAACAGACCTCAAACAAATCCAGAAATTAACTGGATGTGTGGCGGCTCTAAGCCGCTTTATCTCCCGCTTAGGAGAAAAGGCATTACCCCTTTATCGCCTCCTTCTGCGCACCGAACACTTCGAGTGGACGGACGCCGCCACAGCTGGATTGGAAGAAATAAAAGCCATATTGGCAACCAACCCAATCCTGGCCGCGCCAAACATTGGTGAACCAATGCTGTTATACATTGCGGCAACTCATCAAGTTGTAAGCGCAGTGCTCGTCGTTGAACGAGAAGCGGACGGACATAAATTCCCTCTTCAAAAGCCAGTATATGATGTATCCACTGTCCACACTCCATGCAAATCACGATACCCACATTATCAAAAGATAGCCTATGCGGTATTCATGGCATCCCAGAAGCTGCGACACTACTTTCAAGAGTGTTCGATTATAGTAGACGCAACTCATCAAGTTGTAAGCGCAGTGCTCGTCGTTGAACGAGAAGCGGACGGACATAAATTCCCTCTTCAAAAGCCAGTATATGATGTATCCACTGTCCTCACTCCATGCAAATCACGATACCCACATTATCAAAAGATAGCCTATGCGGTATTCATGGCATCCCAGAAGCTGCGACACTACTTTCAAGAGTGTTCGATTATAGTAGCCTCGGAAGTGCTACTTAATGATATTATAAACAACCGCGACGCCACGGGCCAGATTGCCAAATGGGCCATTGAGCTCCTCCCGTTCGGCATAACATACAAACCTGGGCGAGCCATTAAATCGCAAGTATTGGCCGACTTTATCGCCGAATGGACGGAAGCCGAACTCCCTAAAGAGTACGGCGCATACTCCAACTGGATCATGCATTTCGACGGCTCCAAAATGCTGCCGGTCTGGGGGCTGGCATCGTCCTGACGTCCCCAACTGGAGATACCATTTAGTACGTACTGCAGATACTGTATACAGACTCCAAGAACGCAGCCGAATACGAAGCTCCGTTGCATGGTCTTCGGATGGCAGTCTCCATGGGCATTCAACGCCTGGAGGTGCGTGGGGATTCGAACCTCGCAATATCCCAAATAAATGGAGACTTCGATGCCAAGGATCCGAAGATGGCGGCCTACCGAAACGCCATCCTAAATATGTCAGCTCGGTTCGAGGGCCTCGAATTTCACCATGTGGCTCGGGAAAACAATCAGGCAGCGGATATCCTCACCCGCATCAGCGCAAAACGCGACGCGGTCCCCCCAACATCTTTTTGGAGAGGTTGATTAAGCCATCGGTGGTATGGGAAGGGGACACCGGTAACAATAGTCCGTACCCGGCCAAAATGCCCGACACCGAACACTCTGACATAATCGGAGGCTCCGCCACTGAAATAACACCTTCAGCCCACGTAATAATGGCCGTCATCGCCCCGTGGACAGAACCATTACTGGCCTACCTAACTAGGCAGGAACTTCCCGAAGACCAAAATGAGGCACGTTGCATAGTGCGGCGATCTAAAGCCTACATGGTCCACGAGGGAGAGCTATATAAGAAAAGCACTACCGGAGTCCTTCAAAGGTGCATCTTCGAAGAGGAAGGGCGGAAGCTTTTGGCAGAAATTCATGCCGGAATCGGCGGCCACCACGCCGCAGCCCGGGCCCTTGTAAGCAAGGCCTTCCGTACAGGTTTTTATTGGCCGACGGCCCGGGCAGACGCAGAGGACTTGGTCCAACGCTGCACCGGTTGCCAGCCTTTTGCAAACCAAAGCTATATGCCACCCACCGCCCTCCAAACAATCCCCGTTACCTGGCCTTTCGCGGTCTGGGGGCTTGACATGGTTGGACCCCTTAAAGGAGGAACCCATAACAAAAAATACTTACTGGTCATGGTGGATAAATTCACCAAATGGATAGAAGCCAAACCTGTTAAAACAACTGAATCCGGACCGGTGATAGACTTCATATCCGGGGCTGTACACCGTTATGGCGTCCCCCATAGCATCATCACTGACAACGGCACGAACTTCACGGCCGACGAGGTAAAACTCTGGTGCAGCAACATGGGCATCAAGCTCGATTATGCTTCCGTCTATCACCCACAAACCAACGACCAAGTTGAGCGAGCAAATGGTCTTATCATGAGCGACATTAAACCCAGATTAGTGCGGTCCTTAAAGGAGTCTAACACGCACTGGGTGGAGGAGTTCGACTCTGTACTCTAGGGGCTGCGGACCACGCCAAACCGCACTACCGGACATACACCCTTCTTTATGGTATACGGCGCAGAGGTAGTTGTGCCCTGCGACATAATTCATGACTCACCTCGAGTGCGCATGTATGAAGAAAGAGAAGCCGAGCTCGATCAGAAGGATAGTCTGGATACCCTAGAGGAGGAGCACGACGTGGCAAAAGCCCGTTCCGCATTTTATCAGCAACAGGCTCGCAGATAGCAAAGTAGAGAAGTACGGGCCAAAACTTATAACGTTGGTGAGTTAGTTCTATGCCTGCCGGAGAAGAAAAAGTCCAAGCTCGAGCCCAAATGGGAAGGTACCTTCATCATTGACCAGGTTCTGACCGGTGGTGCGTACCGTCTGCGGGATGCATCGAATAATCGACTTGAGCCGAACCCATGGAACGCAACCAGCTCCGAAGATTCTACGCCTAGCGCCGGACTCTATGTTCGTCTCCTTCCTCTGTCCATTTTTTGCATATACATTATCTGTATTTTTTCTCTTTCTTTCTTTTATTATTTCTCTAGGCCTTCAAGGGCCAACTTGTGCCTCGCTTGCACGTTATAGATGCGCTAACCGTGCTCATTATACCCGGGGGCTTCTTACACAGAAGCTTAATTATCTATCTGGGCTTCACGCCCCGCACATGTGTTATTCTTCCGCATGTACCTTTTCTTCGCCACTATATGCATCAATATGACTTAAGTTTTGGCCAAGCTGGGTTGCCTGGCTCTTGTATTTATGCCCTACATTCCCGTTAATTCGGCTAGGGCATAAGGGGAGCACCTCTGCGATTGTTACTGCCGGGTCAGCCGGATGTGTACCTCAGACTGGGTGAAGCCGAAAGCTAGCGTTCTTAAGGGAATATTTGGTCGGCGAACAAAAGATGATTTTTATTTATCTATTTTCCATATGTGCCCCAGATGTTTTTGCCTGCGTTTTCTCTCGCAGTACGGACATGCACTTTAGGGCATGCATACCCAGGGAAAGGAACCCTTAACGGAACTATTCTCCCTGGAAGATGTTTCTTACTACCCATGTAATATAACATAACTAGTTGGGCACTTGTCTGTTCAAGCACTAATGACCCCTACACCTGGTTTCCACGCATACCCCAGTTTTTATATAACTGGGCGGGTATTCGGAAACACTCCGGACTATCGGGTCCCGAGGTTGAAGTGAAAAGGTCCGCCATGACAAATGATCTACAATCCGGCTAGAAGGCATTATACATGTCACTTTAATTACATAGTCATGTAGACTGACTAAATTCCTCTTCTATACCATCCAACACGCGGTCTAGCCTACAATCCTGTTGGGAATACTTTGTGTCTAATTCTACTTGCCCATACACTAAGCTAACGGGGATCTCTTTCCCATCGGGCCCCGCAGGTCTGACCTCGACCATGTGGTTCGGGTCAGTCTTGGTATACCGCGTCTTCACCATGGCCCAGGCTTCCCTGGCACCTTGACGGCAGGCCGATATCTTCCATAATCGGAAGCGCTGCCGTGCTCCCTTGAGGTTCTCCGCAAGCTCTCCAATGCCTTCTGGAAGGGAGACGGCTGGCCACAAGGCCTGGGCAACACCTTGCATCACCTGCCAAACTTGTTTGTGCAGTTGTGAGAGCTCGGATAGAAGATCACCCGCAGACCCGGGCATCTCCTCCGCGGGACGACCCGTCAGCATACCTGAAGACATAACTCTGTTAGCTGGCTTCTCCGCCGACCCCTTTTTAAGGGTTCGTTCAAGCACTTACTGAAAATGCTGCGTCGAAGCCGCTTATTCTCCTTCTCGGAGTCCGCAAGCTGGGCTCGAACATCTTTCAGTTCCACGCTCAGCTTGGTATTGGCTCTTGGAGATTGTTTTTCTCCCGCCTGACCTCAGTCAGCATGCGTTCGCCAGCCTTTAGCTGTCGTACGGCATGCTGCTCCTCCGGATTCTCTCCGAATTCATCTGCAACATCTACTATTAGATCTGCAGCCATGCCGCATGCTATATCGTACCTATCATTCTTTGAAAGAAATGTTACCAGCTGGGGACTTTTTAGGTTCCTTCAATGCGGCAACAACGGCCCGAAGTTGGGTCTTGCATTCCTCCAGCTCCTGTGACAGTCGACTATTCTTCTCTGTAAGAACCTGCACAATAAGATGATCCTTAAATCAGTTCTGCTAACTGTTTCAAGTCTCAGGGGCTACTGATCCATATAATCGCCAGATTTGCTTACCCTTACATCCTTTACATACTGGTCCGTGGCTCTGGCTAGACCATTTTGAGCAGCACGGAGGTACGCCTCTCCAGAATTGAAGGCATCAAATGCCTCTGGGGAGAAGCAAGCGTCGCGGAGTACGGCCAGACGACGCCTATGATTCATGGCGCTCTCCACTTCTGAATTTGTAGAGGATATCCTATCCGCATCCTCTGTAGGGGGAGTATCCGGCGTCCGCCCCATGTCGGCTTCTGCCTCTATGTCCGGTCCTGGAGCCCGACTGGTGAAAGCGTGATCGACAGCCTCACCGGACATATTCCGGCGAGCGTTTTTTCTGTTAAAGAAACACGAACGTCATTACATTTCAAGAAAGACGACAACCACGGAGCGGGGTTTCTACCTCTGCGCTGGCGTCTCCGTCCTAACCGCCTTCCTTTTTGGCTTGCCCGGCCTCAGTGCCTCTTGTTGGCGAGTTGCTGCGAGTTCGGCATGGCGTCGCGAATGCCTTCCCTGTAAAAACACCATATGTATATGGTAGGTGAAGTGTCTAAAAGGGGATCCTATTTTTTGGAGTTGGGATTTTTGGTTTTTCTTACGTGCGACGCAGGAAGCAGTCCGGGATAGTCGGCCGTAATGGCCACCATGGCATTATCACAGCTTAATTGATAGAACTGCCGGTTTATCAGCTCCACGAATATGTCTGATCTTCTTCGAGTCCGGGACCGAGGGCCCGGTCAGGGTCCTCTGGTTGTGGAGATGGGCTGCTGACCTCCCTTATGACTTTTCGTAGTTCCTACCGCAAAATGGCAAGGTGAGTACCTACGACAAAGAATGCGGGAAGAATGGGAGTAAGGAGATATAACTCACCCAGCTTGGAGGGTTTTACATGGAGAATCCATCCCGTGGTTTGATGCGGATGAACTCCTCTTCCTCTCCCTTGAACAATTCGGACAGAATTTTTGCTAAAGCGGCAGCGTTGTCTGGACCCTTACGCCCGCAACGGGTAGCATCATCTTCCCCGTTAAAACACCACAAGGGGTGCCCTCGATATTGAAGTGGTTGCACTCCCCGCATTATGCATATTGACATAACCTCGATTACTGTCAATCCTGATTGAGCCAGTGCTTTAATCCGGTTCATCAGATAAAGGACTTCTCCGTTGTCTTCCTCCTGGGGGCTCCGTGGGCGCCAACTTCGGCGTTTCTTCAGAGGAGCATTGCTGAACTCAAGAAGACCCCACCGAACAGGGTCTGGAAGGGGGATGTCCTCCATATAAAACCATTCCGAAGGCCAGTCTTCGGACGTCTTCTTCGGAGTATCGGACATGTATCCGGTTTCGGCGATGCACCATATTTTGGCTCCGCCCACTTGATAAAGTGACACCTTCTGTGTGCAAGGGACGAGGCAAAATAACCTTTTCCATAGCTCAAAATGAGCCTCGCAGTCCAAGAATAACTCGCAGAGGGCAACATAGCCGGCGATGTGTAAAATGGAAGCAGGGGTGAAATTATGCAGTTGGAGGACGTAGAACTCCAGGAGCCCGCGGAGGAACAGATGAATTGGGAATCCGAGTCCCCTTAATAAATAAGGAACAAGGCATACCCACTCCCCCGTAGAGGGGCTGGGGAAGCTCTCCGCTTGCTCCCTGCCATTGTAGGTGGCGAGCCCGGCTCGGACGGGCACCATATACGCTGGAGGGAGAAATCCCTTAGTCTGCAATTTGACAAATTGACTGTGTGGGACTGAACACCTCTCCCAATCACCAGGCTTAGGGCTACGGGGGCGGGAGGAGGAGCTGCGGAGGTCGGCCATGCTGGAGTGGATCTTTCCGAAGCGCGCTCCGATGTATTCTCGTTGGGAGAGGATGGTATGGATTGGATCTAAGAATCCCCGTCCCTTTAATAGACAATTTATTTATCTAGCTAGGGGGGTGAATTTAAAAAACGCCCTGGCACCTCGCATTCATTCGACGCGTGGAAGATAGCCCTTATTGGGCGCAGAAGCCAAGAGGTTCAACATTTATGGGACCAGACACTGCTTAACAAACGTTCGAAATTTGGAGAAGAACTCGCCTTGCAATGCCGAAGACAACACTGCGCGCCGGACTCATCGTCATTGAAGCCTGGTTCGGGGGCTACTGAGGGAGTCCTGGATTAGGGGGTATCCAGACATCCGGATTATATCCTTTGGCCAGACTGTTGGACCATGAAGATACAAGACTGAAGACTTCGTCCTGTGTCCGGATGGGACTCTACTTGGCGTGGAAGGCAAGCTAGGCAATACGGATACGTATACTTCCTCCTTTGTAACCGACCTTGTGTAACCCTATCCCCCTCCGGTGTCTATATAAACCAGAGGGTTTTAGTCCGTAGGACAACATACAATCATACCATAGGCTAGCTTCTAGGGTTTAGCTCTCCGATCTCGTGGTAGATCAACTCTTGTACTACTCATATTATCAAGAATAAATCAAGTAGGACGTAGGGTTTTACCTCCATCAAGAGGGCACGAACCTGGGTAAAACATCATGTCCCCTGCCTCCTGTTACCATCCACCTTAGACGCACAGTTCGGGACCCCCTACCCGAGATCCGCCGGTTTTGACACCGACACCTACATTTGAGAGGAGATTTGAGAATGCAAACGAATCTTCTTTCATTTGCACATGAATCTGTATGTATTACCATGCCCGTGTTTTCCTTGTAAATAATTACTCATTCGAAACGAGATACTATAAATTAATTAATGAGGAGTTATTTGAAAAAAAACAAAACAAAATGGTATCCACGGTATCCACGCTAACGTGGATTAGAGTGTGTGTCACATAATTAGTTATTTGAATTAGAGTGTGTGTCACATAGCGATCTCCAATTCTAACGTGGATTTCGCATTTCACTGTATCCATGCTACTTTTTTAATACAAATTCATATGTATATGATGAACACCATGGTGGTGAAAAAACTTTTGGATGGATTCAAACATATGACCTACAAAATAGCACAACAAATCAAGTCAATGTCAACTTTTCGAAACCTAGTATGGCACGAATTCGAAATAATTACCCATATGCATGGTCCTCAGTTCAAATCTTACAATGTACACCGAATTGAAACATCGATATTAAGTCTCGTACTATCTACATTCAAATGTTGTTTTTAGCCCCCCCGCGCACAGGCTACATACTTCCTGTATCGGTTAATCTTCCTCTCCTAACCACCTTAGGAAGCTATCGGTTTCCAACACACATTCATTCTTTCTCTCCATGTTTCGATCTCTAACTCTCTCAACTACACAACCCCCTTTTTCCACTCTGTTACCAAATGTATTTACCTCACACACCCGCCATTGCACCCCATGCCGAGCTCTCTCTCCCTCTCCCTCTGATCCTCTCGCACTAAATACATGCATTGCCTATCTAGCCCTCCAACCTCTCGTGCGCATGCACGCACGTTGTCTATCTAGGTCACTCCCTCGAGACTGTCTCACTCTTCCTTCCGCACGGCGGTCCACACTCGCTCAATCTCGCTCTCTTTATCTGAGTCTCGTTTAACCTCGTTTTCTTTCACACACAAATGATATATCTCCCTGTTCGGGCCTCGATCGACACACTCTATACTCTCTCACGCAAATTGTCTATCTAGGTCAATCCATCCAAGCCACCCCACTCTTTCGACCCCATGGTGGGCCACGCTCGCTCAATCTCTCTCTCTCCCCCCCTCTCTCTCTCTCTCTCTCTCTCTCTCTCTCTCTCTTTATGTCTCGATTGACCTCGCTCTTTCTTGGACAAAAATGATATATCACCATGTTTGAGACCAATTCAACCTATTCACATTGTATACTCTCTCACGCACATTGTCTATGTAGGTCACTCTCGCCAACCCGTCTCACTCTTTTGATCCCACGACGACCCTATGTGATCGATTGACCTTGCTTCCTCCCACGCATAAAATATATCTACACGTCTGTGACTGGATCATCTCTCAAGCTCTATCTTACAACCCTCACCCTTGCCAAAAGCTCAATCCGACAATATCTCTCCAGAGCATATATATCTATTCAATGAATGTCGAACCACACTCACTTTGTCTCTCTATCTATATGTCTCTCAATTGACCTCGCTTTCTCATGCCGTATCTTCCACACATTGAAGCTAGCTCTCCATCCCTCGCAAAGCTGGAGCTATTTACATTGCGAGGGGCACTCCAACCTTGGATTAATTTGTGTAGGCATTTATTCTGGCCGGTTTAGATTATATTTTCGTAGCATTCGGCCCACAACTACTCCAAACACCGTTGCAACCCCCGCAACTGCCCTAGTTGATTTCCCTCTGGCTCGGTCATCGCTCTCTCGCACGTCCTTTCTCGCCTTCAACATCGCACCATGGTATTATTGCAAAAAACTCTGCTGTTCTCTTTAATTATTATAAATAAGCTACAAAACTACACACCAATAGTCCACTTGGAATGGAACAAATTTCGACCCACAAATTAAAGTGCTACAAACTACACACCGAGGGGCCCACATGTCATGAAACAAATTTGGACCCATATACAAATTAAAAAATAAAGGACGAGGATCGAACATGCGACCAGGGCCTTCAAGCCGCACGTCAATAGGCATCATATGTTGAACATCAATGTTTGTTGTACCTCCCTTTGTTCACATAATGTTTTTATATTACCACAACTTATTTAATGGATAACATGTGTAATATTATTTTTAGTACTATTCGCCTTCACTTACTGGTGGGTTCCATGTGTGCTCTCTCTCTCCCCCCCCCTTCTGCGTTTAGACGCATGGGCAAACACGAAGAACTCGCGGGCGATGTTGCCGCTGACCAAATCTGGACGCGTTCACAAGTTACGGCACCAGTTTCATGTACTAGCAGCACTATTCAGTGTGTACATGCAATGCACGTTAATTTGGAAGTATATTAAGTGCATGCGGATATTAAGTAGGATATTATTTGCGTGTTATTATGTGATTAGCACTATTTTTGGCATGAAATTAACTGCACGCTAAACGCGTTGAACGCTTGACATTGAAGCAGTCTAGGTCGTTAGATGACAAGGAATACATGTCGCTTGATGACGTTTTATATTTAATTTGATACGGCTCTAGCAGAACATTCAATCGATTAAACCATAGATTTTGTTCAGTCTGACTCCGACTTTAAAGTATAAGACGATCGATCTAAATAAACAAAAATGATAAACGTTCGGATTTTAAGCATGGCAATCCGAACGTTTTTCATGGCAAATTTAGATTATGCGGTGGCGGTGGCGTCTTGAGGTGGGAAGCGGCTCCTCTGCCGTGCTCTGTGTGTCATTGGGCCACTGACCGACGGTGACGGCGGCGCCTTGGGCCGTTGTTGGCGTACTCCTGGATGTTGGCCTAGCTTCAAGGAAGGACAAAATGTTCTGGACTTTGGAGCGAGTCAACTGGTGGGAGGAGGCGACTGACGTTGGTGCAAGGAAGCATTCGATGGCGGCCATCCATGCCGCTGAGGGGGAACTGGCACCCGCGTGGGGACAGACGCTGTCAACGGCGCGGCGGAGACATTCATGTGCATGGGCATCGGCACGGGCGCGCACGTGAGTGCACGCGCATGCGCATGCGTTGGCAGGTGCACGGGCACCGACACGGGCGTGCGCGTCAGTGCACGCGCAGGCGCATGTGCTGACTGGTGCACGGGCGCTTGAAAGTCGTCGGGGACCTCGTGGAACCCCGTGGCATCAAGCTCGGCGACAATGTGCGGCTCCCAGCCCATCAATGCCACGGGGATGGGCGCTGGCGCAGTCGGGGCGACGGGAGTCGGAACGGGAGCGGGGCCAGGTGCGACGTCTTCACGCAAGGCCAGTTCAAGCTCGTCCCAAAGCACCTTATGTTCTTGAGACTCCGGCTGGGTGTCTTCCTCAGGAAACTGGAAGACTAAGGGCAGACCATCGTGATGTGGCATGGCGTACATTTAGGTCAGGCTGGTTGGAGGTAGATGACAGGAGAATCGGAGAGGAAGAGAGAAGATTGTAGCGATACGGGGTAGTGCGGGGTTGATTTTAAACTGCGGCGCCAGGACATTAAAAGTGGGAGCAGTTGGGACGATGGTGGGCAGCGGAGCCTGGTCAAAGGGCTAGCCTCCTGGTGAGCCTGCACACCGGTCTGCTCGCACGCCTCCCTGTCAGCCGGTGCAGCGGTCTGCTCGCATGCCTCCTATCGACTCACACGCTTGCTCGGACGGCACCTGCCGATGAGAAGCGGGACTCGTGGCGGCACGTAAACACCCGCGGTTTCAATAGTGAAAGCGTTCGCCTTAACATGACAGGTCTTTGTTCCAAAATACCTTGGCTCTTCATTTGTGCAACTTGTCATAAGCAGCTTGTCTCAAATTGAAGAAAAAAAATTATGAAGTAATATTTGTGCCATATCACGTGACCATGCTCAGTTTCAAGAATTTATGGTCACTTTTGGATTTTCTGAAATTTAAGATCCAGGATTCGAAACAATATCATAACCTGCATCATGCAATAAATTTTCAAGCCATACATCTGTCCTGTTGTATTTCTTAAGAAAGGATTTGGTCAAACATTTTGCTTAGTTAGACTGTAGACAAGTTATATATGCAGAGTAAAAGGATAATCCCTCCGTACCAGTGCATTGCCTGATATATTAACTCAAGTACTAGGCACGAACAAATTGGCTCAATTATGTGCTCATCCTGGTGTAGTAGTAGTAGTAGTACTAGGCAATGCAGTTGACGGGTGACCTTGGCGAGCGGCGACCAAGGAAATTGAACCGTGCTCGGCACGGTAGGTAACGTTGTCTAGTTACTAAAGCATCCCTCCGTTGTTCATCGGTAGTTATTATGGACCGGGGACATGAGGGGAATTTCCTAGGGATGGAATTCTGGCCGCCAGATATTTCGACTCGAAACGCGAAGGCTCGACTGGTTGGGGTTGCCTAATGTGCGTACCACGCACACCACCAGAAGGACACGAGCCCGTTTTATTATTTTATTTTTATTTTTAGGATCAACACGAGCCAAGGTCTGGCTGGTACGCCGTTGGGTCCTACCATTCGAGAATACGAAAGGAACCTTTTAAATTGCCGAACGAATCTATGTGTATTACAATGCCCGTATTTTCCTTGCAAATACTAATCTCAACGTGGTAATTGATTTATGACGAGTTGTTGAATTTGAGTGAGTTTGTGATATAGTGATCTCAACGTGGATTTCACATTTCATGGTATCCCTAGTAAGTTTTTCAATGCAAATTCAAATTTAAAAGATGAACAATATGGAGGTGAGAAAACTTTGTATGTATCAAGCATATGACCACACACACACACACGAACACAACAACAATCCAATAAGTATAGTGCATCTATTTTTCCAAACCATGCATGTATGACACGAATTCAAAAATACTCCTTCTGTTCCTGAATCTTAGTCTTTTAGAGATTTCAACAAGTGACTACATACGGAGCAAAATGAGTGAATCTACACTCTAAAATATGTCTATATACATCCGTATGTGCCAGTCCATTTGAAATCTCTAAAAAGACTAATATTTAGGAACGAAGGGAGTAAAATATAAGACATGCATGGTCCTCAATTCAATATTTAAAATGAACATGAAACTGAAACATGAATATTAAGTCTAGCAATATTTAAAATGAACATGAAACTGAAACATGAATATTAAGTCTAGTACTACAATACATGCAAATGTTGTGTTTAATTAGGCGGAGCTATGATTGTCAGGGGTCAACCCTCGACCTTAGATAAAATTGTGAAGCTATATTTAGGGTTGTTTAGATTATATTTGTCCCCACCCTCCCAACCACCGATTGGTTGTGCACCCCCACCCCTCCTCCCCGGGAGAATATCATGTGCCCCCATACCTTAGATGATATATGCTGATATGAGTTGCTTGGAGCTAGTAGATATGAGATATAGCAACTCACATGATGTCTTAATAGTTTTACAGGAAACCTTGATGAGTTTGAGAATTGCACACAATTTGTACAAAAACTACTCAGATGCCCTTGGATCCCATATCCAACGACCTCAAAGCTCGTATCACCGTAGCATCTAAGATGAAGGAGGATATCATATTCTCCTGTATGTAAGAATATCATGTGCTACCACACCTTAGATGCTTTGGTGATACAAGCTCTTCGGAGCCGTTGGATTTGTGACCCAACACCTCCTCGGTGGTTTAAATGTTTTTTTGCAGAAAAGCCCCCAAAGAGTTCGGCCACTACTTACAAGCACAAAGACTGCTCAGATGCCATTGGATCTCAGATCAAACGACCTCAATGCTCATATCACCGTAGCATCCAAGCTGCGAGAGCACCTTATGTTTTCTCGCACGGGAGAATATGAGGTGCTCTGCTACCTCTTGAGCACTGCGTTGGTTTTCCCTTGAAGAGGAAAGGGTGATGCAGCAAAGTAGCGTAAGTATTTCCCTCAGTTTTTGAGAACCAAGGTATCAATCCAGTATGAGGCCACGCACGAGTCCCTCGCACCTACACGAACAAATAAAATCCTCGCAACCAACGCAATAAAGGGGTTGTCAATCCCTTCACGGTCACTTACGAAAGTGAGATCTGATAGATAAGCTAAGATAATATTTTTGGTATTTTTATGATAAAGATGGAAAGTAAATAAAGCGAAATAAAAACGGCACCAGAAATAACTTGTTGACGGGAGATTAATATGATGGAAAATTGACCCGGGGGCCATAGGTTTCACTAGTGGGTTCTCTCGAGAGCATAAGTATGACGGTGGGTAAACAAATTACTATTGAGCAATTGAAAGAATTGAGCATAGTTATGAGAATATCTAGGTATGATCATGTATATAGGCATCACATCCGAGACAAGTAGACCGACTCCTGCCTGCATCTACTACTATTACTCCACACATCGACCGCTATCCAGCATGCATCTAGAGTATGAAGTTCATAAGAACAGAGTAACGCCTTAAGCAAGATGACATGATGTAGAGTGATAAACTCATGCAATATGATATAAACCCCATCTTTTTATCCTCGATGGCAAGAATACAATACATGCCTTGCTGCCCCTACTGTCACTGGGAAAGGACACCGCAAGATTGAACCCAAAGCTAAGCACTTCTCCCATTGCAAGAAAGATCAATCTAGTAGGCCAAACCAAACTGATAATTCGAAGAGACTTGCAAAGATAACCAATCATACATAAAAGAATTAAGAGAAGATTCAAATATTGTTCATAGATAAACTTGATCATAAACCCACAATTCATCGGTCTCAACAAACACACCGCAAAATAAGATTACATCAAATAGATCTCCACGAGAATCATGGAGAACTTTGTATTGAGATCCAAAGAGAGAGAAGAAGCCATCTAGCTAATAACTATGGACCCGAAGGTCTGAGGTAAACTACTCACACATCATCGGAGAGGCTATGGTGTTGATGTAGAAGCCCTCCGTGATCGATGCCCCCTCCGGTGGAGCTTCGGAAAAGGCCCCAAGATGGGATCTCATGGGTACAGAAGGTTGCGGCGGTGGAATTAGGTTTTTGGCTCCGTATCTGGTAGTTTGGGGGTACATAGGTATATATAGGAGGAAGAAGTATGTCGGTGGAGCAACGTGGGCCCCACGAGGGTGGAGGGTGCG
>NC_041388.1:333657714-333708328 GCF_002162155.2 Triticum dicoccoides
ACCTCGTGCCTTCTTGTAGCTTTCTTGACGTAGGGTTCAAGTCCTCTGGATCACGTTCATTCCAAAAATCACGTTCCCGACGGTTTCATTCCGTTTGGACTCCGTTTGATATTCTTTTTCTGCGAAACTCTGAAATAGGCAAAAAACAACAATTCTGGGCTGGGCCTTTGGTTAATAGGTTAGTCCCAAAAATAATATAAAGTGTATAATAAAGCCCAATAATGTCCAAAACGGAATATAATATAGCATGGAACAATCAAAAATTATAGATACGTTGGAGACGTATCAAGCATCCCCAAGCTTAATTCCTGCTCGTCCTCGAGTTGGTAAATGATAAAAACAGAATTTTTGAGGTGGAATGCTACTTGGCATAATTTCAATGTAATTCTCTTAATTGTGGTATGGATATTCAGATCCGAAAGATTCAAGACAAAAGTTTAATATTGACATAAAAATAATAATACTTCAAGCATACTAACTATGCAATTATGTCTCCTCAAAATAACATGGCCAAAGAAAGTTATCCCTACAAAATCTTATAGTCTGGCTATGCTCTATCTTCACCACATAAAGTATTTAAATCATGCACAACCCCGATGACAAGCCAAGCAATTGTTTCATACTTTTGGTGTTCTCAAACTTTTTCAATCTTCACGCAATACATTAGCATGAGCCATGGACATAGCACTATATGTGGAATAGAATGGTGGTTGTGGAGAAGACAAAAAAAGAGAAGATAGTCTCACATCAACTAGGCGTATCAACGGGCTATGGAGATGCCCATTAATAGATATCAATGTGAGTGGGTAGGGATTGCCATGCAACGGATGCAGTAGAGCTATAAGTATATGAAAGCTCAACAAAAGGAACTAAGTGGGTGTGCATCCAACTCGCTTGCTCACGAAGGCCTAGGGCATTTTGAGGAAGCCCATCAGTGGAATATACAAGCCAAGTTCTATAATGAAAAATTCCCACTAGTATATGAAAGTGATATCATAGGAGACTCTCTATCATGAAGATCATGGTGCTACTTTGAAGCACAAGTGTGGTAAAAGGATAGTAGCATTGTCCCTTCTCTCTTTTTCTCTCATTATTTATTTATTTTTTATTTAGGCCTTTTATCTTTTTTTATGGCCTCTCTTTTTTTATTTAGTCCAGAGTCTCATCCCGACTTGTGGGGGAATCATAGTCTCCATCATCCTTTCCTCACTTGGGACAATGCTCTAAAAATGATGATCATCACACTTTTATTTACTTACAACTCAATACTTAGAACAAAATATGACTCTATGTGAATGCCTCTGGTGGTGTACCGGGATATGCAATGAATCAAGAGTGACATGTATGAAAGAATTATGAACGATGGCTTTGCCACAAATACAATGTCAACTACATGATCATGCAAAGCAATATGACAATGATGGAGCGTGTCATAGTAAACGGAACGGTGGAAAGTTGAATGTCAATATATCTCGGAATGGCTATGGAAATGCCATGATAGGTAGGTATGGTGGCTGTTTTGAGGAAGGTATATGGTGGGTGTATGATACCGGCGAAAAGTGCACGGTATTAGAGAGGCTAGCAATGGTGGAAGGGTGAGAGTGCGTATAATCCGTGGACTCAACATTAGTCATAAAGAACTCACATACTTATTGCAAAAATCTATTAGTTATCGGAACAAAGTATTACGCACATGCTCCTAGGGGGATAGATTGGTAGGGAAAGACCATCGCTCGTCCCCGCCCGCCACTCATAAGGAAGACAATCAATAAATAAATCATGCTCCGATTTCGTCACATAATGGTTCACCATACGTGCATGCTACGGGAATCAAAAACTTCAACACAAGTATTCCTCAAATTCACAACTAATCAACTAGCATGACTCTAATATCACCATATCCATATCTCAAAACAATTATCAAGTATCAAACTTCTCATAGTATTCAACGCACTCATACGATATTCTTTTCACTAATCTTGAATGCCTATCATAATTAAAGCAAATTACCACACTATTTTGTAGGACTCTCAAAATAATCTAAGTGAATAATGAGAGAACAATAGTTTCTATAAAACAAATCCACCATCGTGCTCTAAAAGATATAAGTGAAGCTCTAGAGCAAAAACTATATAACTCAAAAGATATAAGTGAAGCACATAGAGTATTCTAACAATTTCCGAATTATGTGGTCTCTCTCAAAAGGTGTGTACAGCAAGGATGATTGTGGTAAACTAAAAAGCAAATACTCAAATAATACAAGAAGCTCCAAGCAAAACACATATCATGTGGTGAATAAAAATATCGCTCCAAGTAAAGTTACCGATAGACGAAGACGAAAGAGGGGATGCCTTCCGGGGCATCCCCAAGCTTAGGCTTTTGGGTGTCCTTGAATTTTAATTTGGGGTGCCATGGTCATCCCCAAGCTTAGGCTCTTGCCACTCCTTGTTCCATAATCCATCAAAACTTAACCCAAAACTTGAAAACTTCACAACACAAAACTCAAAATAGAAAATCTCGTGAGCTCCGTTAGCGAAAGAAAAGAAAACACCACTTCAAGGTACTGTAATGAACTAATTATTTATTTATATTGGTGTTAAACCTACTGTATTACAACTTCTATATGGTTTATAAACTATTTTACTAGCCATAGATTCATCAAAATAAGCAAATAACACATGAAAAATAGAATCTGTCAAAAACAGAACAGTCTGTAGTAATCTGTAGCTAACGCAAACTTCTGGAACCCCCAAAATTCTAAACTAAATTGCTGGACGTGAGGAATTTATATATTAATCATATTCAAAAATAATTAACTAAATATCACTATCCAAATAAAAATGGCAGCAATTCTCGTGAGCGCTAAAGTTTCTGTTTTTTACAGCAAGATCAAAAAGACTTTCCCCAAGTCTTCCCAACTGTTCTACTTGGCACAAACACTAATTAAACACAAAAAACACAACAAAAACAGAGGCTAGATAAATTATTTATTACTAAACAGGAGCTAAAATAAAGGAATAAAAAATAAAATTGGGTTGCCTCCCAACAAGCGCTATCGTTTAACGCCCCTAGCTAGGCATGAAAGTGAAGATAGATCTAGGTATTGCCATCTTTGGTAGGCAATACATAAGTGGCTCTCATAATAGATTCATAAGGTAATTTTATTTTCTTTCTAGGGAAGTGTTCCATGGTTTTCCTCAACGGAAATTGGAATCTAATATTCCCTTCCTTCATATCAATAATTGCACCAATCGTTCTAAGGAAAGGTCTACCAAGAATAATAGTACATGAAGGATTGCAATCTATATCAAGAACAATAAAATCTACGGGCACATAATTCTTATTTGCAACAATAAGAACATTATTAATTCTTCCCATAGGTTTCTTAATGCTGGAATCCGTAAGGTGCAAGTTTAAAGAGAAATCATCAAAATCACAGAAACCTAGCAAATCACACAAAGTCTTTGGAATCGTGGAAACACTAGCACCCAAATCACACAAAGCATAGCATTCATGATTTTTAATTTTATTTTTAATAGTATATTCCCACTCATCATAAAGTTTTCTAGGGATAGAAACTTCCAACTCAAGTTTTTCTTCATAAGATTGCATCAAAGTATCAACGATATGTTTGGTAAAGACTTTATTTTGACTATAAGCATGTGGAGAATTTAGCACGGGTTGCAACAAGGAAATACAATCTATCAAAGAGCAATTATCATAATTAAAATCCTTGAAATCTAAGATAGTGGGTTCATTAATATCTAGGGTTTTGATCTCTTCAATCCCACTTTTACCAATTTTTGCATCAAGATCTAAAAACTCTGAATTTTTGGAACGCCTTCTAGGTAAAGGTGGATCATATTCAGTCCCATCATTATCAAGATTCATATTGCAAAACAAATATTTAATAGGGGACACATCAATAACTTTTAGATCTTCATCTTTATTTTCATAGAAACTAGAAGAACACGCTTTCACAAAACAATCTTTCTTAGCACGCATCCTAGAGGTTCTTTCTTTGCACTCATCAATGGAAATTCTCATGTCCTTGAGAGACTCATTGATATCATGCTTAGGTGGAATAGATCTAAGTTTCAAAGAATCAACATCAAGAGAAATTCTATCAACGTTCCTAGCCAATTCATCAACTTTAAGCAATTTTTCTTCAAGAAAAGCATTGGGATTCTTTTGCAAATTCATAAACTCCTTAACACTAGTCTCAAATTAAGAGGGCATATTATTAAAATTTCCATAATAATTGTTGTAGGAATTACCATAATTATTAGAGGAATTACTAGGATACGGCCTAGGACTAAAGTTTCCTCTATACGCGTTGTTACCAAAATTATTCCTACCAACAAAATTCACATCCATAGATTCATTATTATTCTCAATCAAAGTAGACAAAGGCATATCATTAGGATCAGAAGAAACACTTTTATTAGCAAATAATTTCATAAGTTCATCCATGTTTCCACTCAAAACATTAATTTCTTCTATCGCATGCACTTTCTTGTTAGTAGATCTTTCAGTGTGCCATTGAGAATAATTAACCATAATATTATCTAGGTGTTTAGTAGCTTCTCCTAAAGTGATTTCCATAGAAGTGCCTCCCGTGGCCGAATCTAAAAGATTTCTATAAGCAAAATTCAATTCAGCATAAATTTTTTGTATAGTCATCCACAAATTCAAACCATGTGTAGGGCAATTACGTATCATTAATTTCATCCTCTACCAAGCTTGTGCAACATGTTCATGATCAAGTTGCTTAAAATTCATGATATCGTTTCTAAGAGAGATGATCTTAGCGGGAGGAAAATACTTAGAGATAAAGGCATCTTTGCACTTATTCCAAGAATCAATACTATTTTTAGGCAAAGACGAAAACCAAGCTTTAGCATGATCTCTAAGCGAAAAAGGAAATAGCTTCAATTTAACAATATCATTGTCCACAGCTTTGTTCTTTTGCATATCACACAAATCAACAAAGCTATTAAGATGGTTAGCAACATCTTCACTAGGAAGGCCGGCGAATTGATCTTTCATGACAAGATTCAACAAAGCAGCATTGATTTCACAAGATTCAGTATCGGTAAGAGGAGAAATCGGAGTGCTAAGAAAATCATTGTTGTTGGTATTAGTAAAGTCACACAATTTGGTATTATCTCGATCCATCGTGATAAGCAAGCTATCCAACACACGAGCAAACAAGAAGCACGTGAAAAAAAGAGGCGAACGGAAAAGAGAGGGCGAATAAAACGGCAAGGGTGAAGTGGGGGAGTGGAAAACGAGAGACAAATGGAAAATAATGTAATGCGGGAGATAAGGGTTTGTGATGGGTACTTGGTATGTTGACTTTTGCGTAGACTCCCCGGCAACGGCGCCAGAAATCCTTCTTGCTACCTCTTGAGCACTACGTTGGTTTTCCCTTGAAGAGGAAAGGGTGATGTAGCAAAGTAGTGTAAGTATTTCCCTCAGTTTTTGAGAACCAAGGTATCAATCCAGTAGGAGGCCACGCACGAGTCCCTCACACCTACACAAACAAATAAAATCCTCGCAACCAACGCAATGAAGGGGTTGTCAATCCCTTGACAGTCACTTACGAAAGTGAGATCTGATATATATGCTAAGATAATATTTTTGGTATTTTTATGATAAAGATGCAAAGTAAATAAAGCGAAATAAAAACGACACCAGAAATAGCTTGTTGACGGGAGATTAATATGATGGAAAATTGACACGGGGGCCATAGGTTTCACTAGTGGCTTCTCTTGAGAGCATAAGTATTACAGTGGGTAAACAAATTACTGTTGAGCAATTGACAGAATTGAGCATAGTTATGAGAATATCTAGGTATGATCATGTATATAGGCATCACGTCCGAGACAAGTAGACCGACTCCTGCCTGCATCTACTACTATTACTCCACAGATCGACCGCTATCCAGCATGCATCTAGAGTATGTAGTTCAAAGGAACAGAGTAACGCCTTAAGTAAGATGACATGATGTAGAGGGATAAACTCATGCAATATGATATAAACCCCATCTTGTTATCCTCGATGGCAACAATACAATACGTGCCTTGCTGCCCCTACTGTCACTGGGAAAGGACACCGCAAGATTGAACCCAAAGCTAAGCACTTCTCCCATTGCAAGAAAGATCAATCTAGTAGGCCAAACCAAACTGATAATTCAAAGAGACTTGCAAAGATAACCAATCATACATAAAAGAATTCAGAGAAGATTCAAATATTGTTCATAGATAAACTTGATCATAAACCCACAATTCATCGGTCTCAACAAACACACCGCAAAATAAGATTACATCAAATAGATCTCCACGAGAATCATGGAGAACTTTGTATTGAGATCCAAAGAGAGAGAAGAAGCCATCTAGCTAATAACTATGGACCCGAAGGTCTGAGGTAAACTACTCACACATCATCGGAGAGGCTATGGTGTTGATGTAGAAGCCCTCCGTGATCGATGCCCCCTCCGGCGGAGCTCCAGAAAAGGCCCCAAGATGGGATCTCATGGGTACAGAAGGTTGCGGCGGTGGAATTAGGTTTTTGGCTCCGTATCTGGTAGTTTGGGGGTACGTAGGTATATATAGGAGGAAGAAGTACGTCGGTGGAGCAACATGGGCCCCACGAGGGTGGAGGGCGCGCCTGGGGGGGGGGGTAGGCGCGCCCCCTACCTCGTGCCTTCTTGGTAGCTTTCTCGACGTAGGGTCCAAGTCCTCTAGATCACGTTCGTTCCAAAAATCACGTTCCCGAAGGTTTCATTCCGTTTGGACTCCGTTTGATATTCTTCTTCTGCGAAACTCTGAAATAGGCAAAAAACAACAATTCTGGGCTGGGCCTTTGGTTAATAGGTTAGTCCCAAAAATAATATAAAAGTGTATAATAAAGCCCAATAATGTCCAAAACAGAATATAATATAGCATGGAACAATAAAAAAATTATAGATACGTTGGCGACGTATCATGCTCCCGCACCGTAGATTCTATGGTGATACGAGTTCACGGAGATCTAATGGCCCACCGTAGGAGGTTTGAATGTTTTGCAATATACAACTGAGAGAGTTTGGGAATTGTGCAAAAAGTACAAGTACTACGCATGTGCCATCTGATCACTGATCATACGACCTAGATGCTCATATCACCGTGGCGGGTAATTAAGCTATGGAGAGCACCTAATATGAGCAACGGGGAGCCGTTGGATTCAAGATGGAGCGGCACACACGAAACCTGAATTTTTTATTTGCAAAAAAACCTTTGGAGAGTTTGGAAATTGCGCATAATTACAAAGACTACTCCCAAGCCATTGGATCTGACTTCCAACGGTGTAAAAACTTGTATCACCATAGCATCTAAGCTACGGGGTGGATGTGATATTCTATGCCGCTGCCATTTTTGTTCGTAAACTTGCAAAATACGTGTAACTCGTGTCGTTACTTGTCTAACCGCGCAAAGTGTTTGTTCAAAAAAACCATCCTACACTGAAATATCGGAACAACACATGGGGGTCCCACTTGTCATTAATCAAATTTGGACCTAAAACTAACAAATCTGAAAGACGAGATTCGAAATGGCAACCTGGACTACAAAGCGTAAGTCGATAGCCTGAAACAACAACGGTTGTTGGCTTTGTCCCATAACTTGATTTTATACAGCATTACATTGAGTAGAGTAGAGGGAGTGCCTCGTCAACACGTGCATGACCGTTGACTCACTTACTGGTGGGTCCCAGGTCTGCAATCTCTCTCTTCTCTCCATCATCTAAGCTTTGCACGGGCACACATGAAGAGCGGCGCTAGCTTGCCGTGGTGTTATTACAACTAAAAAAAGCTTGGAAAATAGAAGAATCTCCTAGAATAACAGACGTTGTGGCTGGTTGAGACAGAGCTAAGCACACCTATCCTCCGTGTCATGTTAGCATGATGAAGCTATGTGGCTATTGGGGTTGTTTTCGACCGACTGGCTGGGTCCCGATGTCGAACCATAGGTACTACGTCTGATACAGTATATTTTTACACGCACATTTTCCTCCGTGCCGAGACATGGCACACCCTACCGCACGGTTTCGGGGTCCTCCCGGATGGTGCATGCATATATTCTTGCTGACGTAGGATGCCGTACCGCGCGTTTTCGCCAAAGCAAGTGAATGAGTCGTCAAATCACGAAAGACCACCTTTCCCACCGAGTACATCAGTGAAGCACGGTGGCTAGCTAGTTGGGCTAGTTCGACTGACTAGCTAGGCCGCTGCCACATTTGTTTTTTCACCCCTTTTTTATCTACTTGCCGGCAGGTAAATTTAAATTTCCACCACGGCGTTGCTCTGGTGTTTGGGTGCGGTAGGATTTTTAATTTTTTGATTGACGGGAGCATGCGCGGCAGGATTTTTAATTTTTTGATTGAGGGAGCAGGCGCGGCAGCAATTAGTCACGATGACTCCGCCTGTAAAACCCACTGCTCCTTGATGTGAGAAGTCGTAGACTGGTGTTTTACCATGGTGAAAACCAAAAGATTCCCCGCTCCTCGGCTGGTTCCCTCCGCCTTCCCGTAGATTGCATTGCCTTTCAGCCATTTCGCCCCCTGCATCACCAACGTCGTGCGCCTCGAGAAGCAGAGGGACTTCGGTGGTGTTTAGGTGCCCTCTGCATGGGCATGTCCTTGTCTCGGTGCAACATGACCGTTGGATCAAACTTAGATGGTGCAGATCAGTCACTGTAGCACAAAGCGTGTGGGTGTGTTTGGTTGCATTCTCATCTCAATATAGTTGTTTCCTCTTCGTGTATTTGTGTTAACCTACTAGTGTGGACTCATGCACCCTTCATGCACTCTGCCAAACACCCAAAAGTGGGTCGAGAAGGGAACTTTTGCTCCCATCCCATGCACCCTTCATACACCCTGCCTAACACTATTCGTGCTTCATATGGTTCATGTTTTGTGGAGTACTGTAGCACCGTACTCACTGTGCACCGTAGACCTAGTTCTGTTAACATTTATCTCACCGTTCATTCTCGACCGGACAGTCGAAAAAGAGGTACTATGTTACTACATTACTGTTCATATAGTTGACATGCGCACAACATCATTTGTTTTCGTCATATCTTACTACACTAGCAACAAGATTATGTAGTACTGACGTATGAACCACTGCACATTCCTAGTAGTAGGAGCACTGTGTATGTTCAAGTGGCTGCCATGTTTCGCACTCCTCCGTCGTAAGAGTGGAAACACTTGCCGTAATCATTCTTTTCTTCAGAAAAACAGTGGACACGCTCTACCATGCAGATCCTCCTCCAGCCATGCACTAAATTACTCACTTTCGCCGACGTGTGGGACAGCCAGCATCAGGGTCCACCAGCCATGCACTAAATTACTCAGTAGTAGAGTGACGGTAGACTACCCCGATCGAAGTGCCGCAGTAATGCCAATGAGCCGTCAAATCACAAAACCCCCTCCTTTCCAGCAGTAAGTTGGACGGACGAAGCAACCATCATTTCACTCTTCTCTCTCAGCTTCCTCTCTACCCAACTCGCTTCTCCCTCATCTTGTTCCTAATTTCTTCAAGAAAACCCCGACCTGCTTCTGCCATTGTTCTTCTCTCCCAAAGAAGGAAAGGTGAGCGCATCAATGGTGTTGATTCTCGCCAAGGCCCGGTCTTGCAACACCGAGACTGATCCTATAACTCCCTCTCTGTTCTTCTTTTGGGTTTGTGATTATGGTTTCTTTTCTTTTATTTCTATTTGACAGTTTCTTGATGGATGCTGGAGCACCGGCCGAAGTGATGTCTATGGCTCTGGCCAAAACCGTCGAGGCTTATGGTACGAAGAAGCGCAAGCACCCCGCCAAGACTACGATAGACAAGCTCAAAGCCATCGCCCTTTCCAAGCCCCCCTCTCCGGGATTCCTCATTAAGCATGTCCAGGTAATATCTCTTCTTGACGATCTTTTTCTCGATCTTGATCGTGTTTTTTCATCTAACACGCAGTACTAGTACTAGTAGTACAACTTTCTGGGTGATCTTGCATGTGATTTTTGTGTGCCAAATGACGGTTCTAAATTCCTCTTTTGACCAAAACATGCGAGAGGTTGACACTGATTTCTTATAGATTACTTTCAACTACTCCCTCTATCCCAAATTTCTTGTCTTAGATTTGTCTAGATACAAATGAATCTAATACTAAAATGTGACTTTATACATCCGTATCTGGACAAATCTAAGACAAGAATTTTGGGACGGATGGAGTACTTTATGAACATCAATGCTACCTTTGAAGAGGGTATATTTGCCTCAGTAACTTGTGTTATGGATATTGCAAGTAATCCCTCTGCTCTTATGCCTTTGAAGACATGTTCTAGTGTCTTTGTTCACTCATTTCTGTGCGTATATGTAGTCATATATGGAGTATAATATCGAAAATCATCTTATATTTCTGAACGGAGGTAGTAATAAAATATGGTTTCTGTTTGAATTAAAACCAGGTCCGCGGTGGAGATGAAGTTCTCAAAGTCATGCCGTATGAAGTGGAAGACCTGAGGATGAGTTCTACTGCTAAACTATCGAGCTGCTGTGTCCTTGTCGCCACGTGTCCTGAACTAGTGTTTTCCTGTAGCATTGTTGTCAGGCATGTTCTTGAGGTTGTACTTGACCACAACAATTTCCTGGCTGTGCCTTCGATTAGGAAGGGTGTGGTTTTTGTAAAGCTTCCCAACAAATCTGATGCGACATGTCTTCATCATCATGTTTATGAGTGGAAAGACCACTCTGTTATGTTCTCCAAGGTTGATGAGATGGTGATGGTGCATGTAGACATCTCTCACAAAGTCCATGGCCTAGTCCGTGGTTCATCCCATAGGTCGCTGGCAAGAAATAGTCTGCGGTGTTTAATTATTGCAACTTTGCTTGTCTGTAATAAGTACTATTGTTCAATACTTGATTTCTGTTTGTGAACCCTGTATTGTTTATTAGTACTGCCGCTTTTGGTGTGTGGCCAGTCCTGAGAACGGTCTATGTTAATGTCTGTCCACTCAATTCAGTCTGTATATTTTGAAGTATCCAGATCATCTTTTTTGTGAGGATGGTTTATCAATTATGGTTACACTCCAATATCTATATGCATTGCAGGGTTTATCGCACCCACTAGGATTTCTAGTCCCATGGATGTTCGGTCCATACGATTTGTCACGACCTTTGGACTGTCCTGCTTGTGGGAGTAGGCGGGGCCCCTGCATGTCACCCGTAGTTGTACGATCAATCTTCTGTTTAGTACTTCAACATAGTGATTTCCTAGTAAGGATTCATTCGTGTCACATCAAGTAAATCTTATTGATTTACTGTCTAAATCTTATTGATTTAATGTCATGTTTTCTTTCTTTTCCTGCAATTTTATGATGCAGGTTTTGCCATGTGACATTCATCACAGAATAAACCATTTGGTTTGCTCTAGATGGCTATTTTTGTAGGTTTCACTTCTTATGCTGTGTCAGTAACAAAGGCACTGCCAATCACTTATATTACTGGAAAAAATTGGATCAGTCTGTTGTCTGAGTACAAGCTGAATCCCTATGATGAACTGCAGTTTGGTTTAACAAAAACGCACAATTAGTCCTTCTCGTATTTAAAAGAAATGAAGAAAAAAATGGATCACGGTCACGAAGCCTAGTCAAGTTAGAAAGCTGATCATAGCAGACCAGACACGATCGCCGCTGTCTCGCACATCGGTACCACCTTCAGCAATGGATCGAGCACCGGCAGTTGCTCTAGCACTGACAGCTGCAGCAGCTTAGTCTGATCCAGCTAAGGATTGGGCACCGATCGCGTCAGTGGATCAGGCTGATCTACCGGAGGATCGGGCATCGACACCGGCACCTGCTCCGACACCGGCACCAGCTCTACAAGGAGCACCATCTCCGGCAGCAGCGGCGGCTTCGGCACCTGCACCAACACTTGCACTTGCATCTGCTCCGGCCCGTGCAGCGGCAACTGAACGAGCAGTTGCACCAGCAACAGACTGGGTTGCAATTCACACTTCATATACCAAAGTCCTTACAAAAACCGACATGTCCACCTTCTTGGTAAGCATTGGCCGCCCAAGTGCGTCATTCTTTTTTCTTTCCATGTTGTTTCGCATGATTCACTGTGTTGATCTAACTATTTGGGTATGTCTTCTTGTTTGCAAACAGAGAATTCCTAGAGCAACGAGGGAGTCGTTCAACAATCCGGGTGACAGCGGCCAAGTTTCTCTTACCATGTGCAGCCTTGGTGTGAATGAACCTACTCAATATACCATAAGTACAAAGGATGGTCGCATGAGGATTGATGCTAAAGGATGGTCAATGTTCAAATCTAAATCATATCTTGTGGTAGGGGATCATCTCAAAATCGAACTTTCTCGGCAAGGATAGCCGGTCCAAATCAACTTTGAAATTCTTCAGTAGCAGCCCGCAACTGTCGAACTGATCTATCCTCCGAGAGATTTTGATGTAATAATCTGGCATGGTGAAACAGGTGTCCTGTGTGTATAAGTAATAGACAGTATTATTTATCACATGGTATATCGTTGATAGAATTGCAACTCTCATTGCTGGTTAGGAACTGTCGTTCGATTTCATTCCAACAACTTCCGTGCTTTATTCAATTTTGTGTATTCGCCTTGCGATAGCATCTAAAACCAGCACCGTACCTATTGCTTGCAATATGAAAAGTGCTAAGGTAGAACACATGGGCCCCCAAACATGCAGGGTGGGCCTGCGGCCCAAAGTCTAGAACCGTGAGCCAGTTTGAATATTGTATTCTCAGCCGAACCCCCATAATGCCCGTGCGTTGCACGTAACATCAGGATACATTTGTATGATTATTTTATCTTGTGAGAGAAAAGGATGAACAAGGGAAGGCCTTATTTGCAAATGAGAGGCATGTTGGTACCTTTTTGCAAAATTTCCATAGTTTCCTTCCTATCCGTCAGATATAAATCGGACGACCTATATTGCAGGATGGCAGGCACACCATCATCACCAACTCATCTATACTGTGTTAAAAACAACTCTGTTTTTTATAATTATATATGTTATATATATTCCCCTTTATTTTTCTTATGTATAAAGTTGTGATATAAAAGATTTGTATATTTCTTTATGGAGGGAGTATCTCTCTGTCAAAAATATATTTATGTGTAACTAGTTACTCCTGTCTTTCTACTTCCTTTCGCTGATATGTGGGGCATCCGGCAACGGGGTCCACGTGCCATATGCACAAATTAGAGTGCACAACGGCACGGTAGACACACCCCGGTCATAGCGCCGCAGTAATGCCCAATGAGCCGTCAAATCACAACCCCCCTTTTTGGCTTTAGCAGTAAGCTGGACGGACGAAGCGACAATATTTCACTGGGCCTGAATCCCCTTCTCCCTTGTCTGCTTGTTCAGAGAAAACCCCCTCTCAGAGATTGCATAGGTTATTCATGGAGAACCAGGTACAAATTCTTCATCCATCCCCGAGAAATACAAGTCCCTTGGTCGCGGGTAATCCTACGATGGCAGCTGCCACCATTGATGCATTTTTCTTCCTACTGAATCTAGTGTGTTTCATTTGCAGTGCCAAAAGTGCGAGGACCCTACAGGTTTCTATGCCCTCAGCGAGACGCCACACTTGTTCCTTCTCATCCTAACACATGATTTTAAAACGCGCACAGTATGTTCCTAGAATCTTCTTTTCTATCCGGGAGGGTGGGTTTTTTTTGAACATGCTGTCGACTAATTTGAAAATTTGGACTGCTATATTTGGATAAAAGTTACTACCAGTACGATGGTCAACACTGACATGAAGGAGGAAGTTATTTATAGATTTGGATAGGGAATACATTGTGTTCTCATATTATTTTCTCGCAGTGCATTATTTGCTCTGCTAGAACACATGTACTCAAGATGCTCGGCCTTGCCATAACTGAATACACCAGTTTAATGGTCACAGTGAAGACAAGACATGGATATAAGTTCCAAGTCGGGTTCATGAACCAAGAAGATCGCTGCTTTTTTTATGGCTGAACTTGGATAAACTTTCTCAAGTGTTACGAACTGACAGTTGGCTCACGAATGTTGATGGAAATAGTAGAACCTGGTCTCATCTTCACTGCGATCTTCCACCCCGACGTCGTTCCAATTGTTCATCCATGTTAGTTTTGTATCTGGTTCTTGCCTTTTGCCTCGATTACTTCTTAATCCACCTATTTTGTCTAACTAATCACAATTTAACTTTATAAGTAGCAATGAATCTCTCACGAAGATGCTACTTCTAACTAATATTTTCTTATAATTGGTGGCACGTGTAGGTTTTTTCAGAGTTAAGCAGGCTGCTCGTTTGTTATTGTGTAATAACTCGGCTGTTACTGATGGTACTGAAGTTGACTGGGACGACATCCACAAGTTCCTACACTTTATTGATCATCTTGAGGTCCTTGTGTGGCGTTTCAATGGTGGAAGGCCATGTGGGATATGTGTGCCACTGCTGCATGATGACCCACAAGTATAGGGGATCTATCGTAGTCCTTTCGATAAGTAAGAGTGTCGAACCCAATGAGGAGCAGAAGGAAATGATAAATGGTTTTCAGCAAGGTATTCTCTGCAAGTACTGAAATAAGTGGTAACAGATAGTTTTGTGATAAGATAATTTGTAACGAGCAACAAGTAACAAAAGTAAATAAAGTACAGCAAGGTGGCCCAATCCTTTTTGTAGCAAAGGACAAGCCTGGACAAACTCTTATACAAGGAAAAGCGCTCCCGAGGACACATGCGAATATCGTCAAGCTAGTTTTCATCACGTTCATATGATTCACGTTCGGTACTTTGATAATTTGACATGTGAGTGGACCGGTGCTTGGGTGCTGTTCTTACTTGAACAAGCATCCCACTTATGATTAACCTCTATTGCAAGCATCTGCAACTACAATAAAAGTATTAAGGTAAACCTAACCATAGCATGAAACATATGGATCCAAATCAGCCCCTTACGAAGCAACGCATAAACTGGGGTTTAAGCTTCTGTCACTCTAGCAACCCATCACCTACTTATTACTTCCCAATGCCTTCCTCTAGGCCCAAATAATGGTGATGTGTTATGTAGTCGACGTTCACATAACACCACTAGAGGCTAGACAACATACATCTCATCAAAATATTGAACGAATACCAAATTCACATGACTACTAATAGCAGGACTTCTCCCTTGTCCTCAGGAACAAATGTAACTACTCACAAAGCATAAACATTGATGTAGGGTGGAACCCTAGATGGCCGATCTTTCACGAAAGGAGCGGATCCCAATGATGAACACGAAGAACACGGGAGAGAAAATGAGGGGAAACACAAGAGAATCACTCAAACCAACAAGAATGATCACACATGCGCTAGATCCATGAACACAAAGGGAGATACAAGATCCAAAGTCAACAACGGATGATACACGGTAACCGGTTCTTCTCCGTGAGGAGGTCTTGATGGTCTTCCCTAAAGAGGGGTCTTGAATCCGCTTGGGGGATCTTCTCCGGTGGAGGCTCGAATCTCCAAGGAGAAGGTAACCAAGTGGATGAGCAAAGCTCTGACACAAAATATGAGCTAATCCTTTGCTAACCCTAGCTAGGAGGAGATGGCGAAGTATATATAGTGTTAGCCCATGAAGGGGTAAGTGAGAGGGGGGATACATGGGCCTCTGGCCCGTTCACTGTGCGCAGACAGGCGCCGGATGTCCGGGCTGGGGGCCGGATGTCCGGGGCTTCGCGAGGCGCCGGATGTCCGGGCCTCGGGCCGGATGTCCGGGCTGGAGTGGCCGATTCTTCTGCTCTCTGGATAGCATGCGCCGGATTTCCGGGCAGGCGCCGGATGTCCGGGGGTCGGCCGGATGTCCGGCCGCTGTAGAGTCGCCTGGCTTCGGTCTCTCTCTGGTCTTCTTCTGGTTGGTGGCGCCGGATGTCCGGGCACCTGCCGGATGTCCGGCCGCTGTAGCTCCGCGGCGACTCCACTTGAGGCACTTCTTGATCCGCTTCCGTGTGGACTTGGCATATGACTCGAGCATCTGCATGGTCGTCTCCTTGGTTCCTAAGCACATGTTGCGTCTTTGCATTAGGTAGAACCGTGTCTCGTACGAGTGGAAAGGGGAATCATGTAGGAACGGGTTCACCTTAGGTCCAATGGCGTATGCTCGAGTGTACATGGGGATGATCATAGGATGCTCCGCATCATCTCCCCTCCCTTGGGAAAGATCCGACCTCGGATCGAAAACCTCATCACCATGGAAACGGTTGTCGTGGACGGACTTGTAGTTGGACGAAGAGGAAGACATGACGCAATCCAAGTACTCGAAGGTGTCGCAATGCTCGATGTCGTGGCATGAGTGGAGGTTCGAAGGTGCATCCAATAAGTCCGAGCGCTCCTCAACTTGAAGGTTCATGGGTTCCATCTCCAATGTCGGTCCTCCATCCAATAGATGTAACATGTAGACAAGAAGAAGGAAACAACAATGAAAGAGTGACCCATCCAATATGCATATTTGAGGATGGCTCAAAGGGAAAGAGTTCACCTTTAGGAGATTCTCGCAAATGTTGGTGTTGCACATCGTGTATGCCTTCACATGACCAAATTGTGTCATGACGGTATCGCCTTGTGAATCCTTCAACATGAAAGAACATGACAAACACTCGGAAAAACAAATGAGGTTAGCGGAGATGCAAAACCTATCATTCATGTGGTAAAATACCCAACAAGTGTATGCATCATGCTCATCGTAAGAAAGGACAAGGGAGCATTTCATGGCATGGAGGCATATGATGCGAGAACAACCAAATACAATAGGCTCAATCAAGCAAGCATGCATCACAAGTGAAGTGTCCAAGTCTCCACGATCAATAGATGCAACAATTGGAGGCAAGCGACAATGAACAAAATATATCATGTGAGAGGCATGAACATATATATCATCAACCCAAGAAAGCAAGTAATAATGGAACATGGGTGATGCGACAAAGCAAGCAATCATAGCAATCAAGTGGTGTGAGCTAGTAGTGCGAAGATGCAACATACTAGAGGGAATCATAGCAATCATGTTATGGGTGCAAATAGTGTGCATGAATAATTCACATGACATAGCACAAGCATGAAAGGATGATATGAGCAAAATAGCATCAATAGCATGAGGCACATGATAAACATGGCAATAGAAACAAGGATCTCCACCAAGCATGGAAATACACATAGGAGTAGCATAATTGTGAATCATGGGTAGATGCAAGCAAGGGTCACAATTGCATGGCAAAGGCATAGAAGCAAGCATAGCATGCAAAGTGAACACGGTAAAATGAGCATGAAGCGACAAGCGGTATATAGCCCATAGCCGTGTGAGAGCCAAGTGAGAGAGATGCGCGTAGTCGTTGCGCGAAGAGAGCGGTGGGAAGGATAGTTCATGGGATCCCAAGTCATCTTTGCTCTCAAGAGCTCATTTCGTCAACTCGTGGGATTGAGAGGTTGACGAGTATACGTGAGTACCTACACAAAACAAAGACAAAGGGAAAATTGTGTGTGCGTGGTAGATGTACACATCATCCATCATGATGCGCACGTTCTTGTGTTGGTTAGCACAAAATATCCAATGCTCGAATAAATGAGATGCGTGATATAGAAACATGTCATCCATCATGATAGGTTTGTTGTTATGTATAGCATAATGGAGACTCAAATTGTGTAATGCATCACAAGAAATATGTAGAGCATTGTTATTCATGGAATTCATATGGTGCAAGCAATTATGAGAATCATGCAATGTATGGAATGCATCAAAATCTCCTAATATGTATGAGGAAACTATGGGGGTCTCCTCATGAGCATTAATGGAAACATCACACGAAGAAGATTGACAACATCCAAAACAATGCATATTTGGAACATTGTGATCATGGCATGGCATAGTAGATGAATTGCGCGAATCATGTAAAGGAAGCATGGCAATATCATCACATGAAAAACAAAATCCAATGACCATCATTTTATCATCTATGCCATAAGTGCAAATGGGATTGATTTTAATGGCGCATGCATAGTTACTATGTTGAGATTGAAATGATGCAATATGGGATATCTCACTCATAGCATATGACAAGGTTAATGGATTGTCAAACATGATGTGACCAAAAGAATTTTCACATGATATCCTATTTAGCATAGCATCACAACTAGGAAATTCAACATGCTCATCATCATATTCATCATAAATAGGTAAATCATGACATGAAGATGTTGCACTAGCATGAACCATGGGAATAGGTGTATCAACATCATGCAAGCAATCATTGGTGAGATAGTCCACTAGTGGGACAAGAGAAGCACCATCACCTATGTTACCTTTGGAGCATCGCTCATGTGTTGTAGGTGAGGTGTCGAAGACCAAGTCGTGGTCACCTTCATCTTGATGGAACCATGTGGGGTGTGCATCTTCTTCCACCATGGCCACCGTCATCTCCATTGGAGGTATGGACTCATCGAGGATAGGCATGTCGTCATGTAGGAGACCTAGCACCAAGGAATAAAACACACTAGGAGTAGAGGTTAAGTCGTTAGAAATCAAAGTGGCCTCACATGCCGTGTCAACTACCTCACTCACTAAGTGTTGTGGCTCACTCACTCCCTCTCGGATGCTCTCACTCATATGGTTGGTGGAGTCACTCAAATGGCTCTCAACCTCACATAGGATGTTTGGCATGCTCTCAAGTGTGGGGCTAGTGGTGGTCACACTCATCCTCTCATAGGAAATGCTCTAAATGTCACGTATGGTGGAGTCACTCATGTCACTCATGGTGGGGTGGCTCTCCTCACATGGGAATTGGGGCATCTCTTTATATGTGGGTGTCGGAGAGATGTTGGTGCAAATGTCTCCATGCTCAATCACGTCGTAGTCGTAGCCGTGGATGAAGGCCAAAGATGGCACATCATCACTCTCCTCCAAGACCAAAGATAAGGTCTCCTTTGCGGTCTCGTAGCTTGACTCAGAGTATGAGTCCAATATGGGCGCCGTCTTCATGTTGTTGAAGAAGTTCATGCTCGTCGTCATGGTCAAAGGGGATGGCCCTAGATCGATCTTCTTGTCGCCGTCTTGTTGTTGGAGGCCCATATGATGTGGCACCTCATAGCTCGTCTCCATGACCGAAGGGAATATCCCATGCTCGGCCATCTTCCTTGGGGGGCTTCTGAAGATGGAAGTGTCGCCCTCGCTTGTAGGTGGTCGCCTTGTACTTGATGATGTCGATGTAGGCAAACTCACGGGAAGTAGGCGAAGATGCCTTAAGTCCAAAGGCGAAGATGCCTTGAGAACACTTGGCAAAGATGCCGAAGTGGTTGGTGTAGCCATAGCTCCGTCTTGGTGGTGCTCGTCTCGCGGTCTTCTCTTGTGCTCTTGAAGCTTGGTCGAGGCGTGTAGTAGGGCTTGTTGGGACTTGTAGGTAGGTGCATCTCGAGCATCTTCATGTTGATGGTGTCGCTGTCGTGCTTGAGCTCGGTGGCGTTCGTCGTCGTCGTGCACATGATGCTTGGAGGGGACTTGCCCTTCATGACGAGGTGGATCACGAACGTGATGGTGGTCGCCATGGAGATGTGGACGTGGACGACTTGTGCTTGCGTCATTTTTGCACTCCGAAGACTTGTGATTGGAATGTCGCCGCCTTGAGGATGATGAAGGGGAAGAACGGTTGATCAACAAGGTCCAAATCTCCTCCATCGTTGCATCTTGCTCCTCCTTTTGTGCGGAAAGCTTGTTGTCGATGTCAAATGTCAAATGTCAAAGCTTGTTGTGGAGTGTCTAATGTCAAATGGTGGTAGCGGGATGCGATGGTGGTTGCGGAAACGGAATGATGGGATGTGGAGTACGCAATGCGGAAATGGAGGGTAAGGTGGTGTACTATATGTTGGGGAACGTAGCAGAATTTTAAAATTTTCTATGCATCACCAAGATCAATCTATGGAGTCATCTAGCAACGAGAGAGAGGAGTGCATCTACATACCCTTGTAGAATCGCGAGCGGAAGCGTTCAAGAGAACGGGGTTGATGGAGTCGTACTCGTCGTGATCCAAATCACCGATGACCGAGCGCCGAACGGACGGCACCTCCGCGTTCAACACACGTACGGTTGGGGAAGACATCTCCTCCTTCTTGATCCAGAAAGGGGAAGGAGAGGTTGATGGAGATCCAGCAGCACGACGGCGTGGTGGTGGAAGCAGCGGGGATCTCGGCAGGGCTTCGCCAAGCTCAGCGAGAGGGAGTGGTGTTACGAGGGGAGAGGGAGGCGCCAGGGGCTAGGGTCCGGCTCCCATGAGCCTCCCAACTATATATAGGGGTGGAGGGGGCTGGTTTCTTGCCCTCCAAGTCCATTGGGGCGTTGGCAAAGGTGGGGGAAAGAAATCCCATCATTTCCCTTCCCCACCGATTGTTATCCCCCCTTTTTAGGGATCTTGATCTTATCCCTTCGGGATATGATCTTATTCCTTCTAAGGGGGGTTCTTGGTGCGCCTTGACCAGGGGTGTGGGGCCTTGCCCCCACTACCCACGTTCATTTGGGTCCCCCCATGCAGGTGGGCCCCACTCCGGAACCTTCTAGAACCTTCCCGGTACATTACCGAAAAATCCCGAACATTTTCCGGTGGCCAAAATAGGACTTCCTATATATAAATCTTTACCTCCGGACCATTCCGGAACTCCTCGTGACGTCCGGGATCTCATCCGGGACTCCAGAAAACTTTCGGGTTACCGCATACTAATATCTCTACAACCCTAGCGTCACCGAACCTTAAGTGTGTAGACCCTACGGGTTCGGGAGACATGCAGACATGACCGAGACGACTCTCCGGTCAATAACCAACAGCGGGATCTGGATACCCATGTTGGCTCCCACATGTTCCACGATGATCTCATCGGATGAACCACGATGTCGAGGATTCAATCAATCCCGTATTCAATTCCCTTTGTCCAGCGGTATTGTACTTGCCCGAGATTCGATCGTCGGTATCCGATACCTTGTTCAATATCGTTACCGGCAAGTCTCTTTACTCGTTCCGTAACACATCATCCCGTGATCAACTCCTTGGTCACATTGTGCACATTATGATGATGTCCTACTGAGTGGGCCCAGAGATACCTCTCCGTCACACGGAGTGACAAATCCCAGTCTCGATTCGTGCCAACCCAACAGACACTTTCGGAGATACCCGTAGTGCACCTTTATAGCCACCCAGTTACGTTGTGACGTTTGGCACACCCAAAGCATTCCTACGGTATCCGGGAGTTGCACAATCTCATGGTCTAAGGAAATGATACTTGGCATTTAGAAAAGCTTTAGCATACGAACTACACGATCTTTGTGCTAGGCTTAGGATTGGGTCTTGTCCATCACATCATTCTCCTAATGATGTGATCCCTTTATCAATGACATCCAATGTCCATGGTCAGGAAACTGTAACCATATATTGATCAACGAGCTAGTTAACTAGAGGCTTACTAGGGACATGGTGTTGTCTATGTATCCGCACATGTATCTGAGTTTCCTATCAATACAATTCTAGCATGGATAATAAACGATTATCATGAACAAGGAAATATAATAATAACCAATTTATTATTGCCTCTAGGGCATATTTCCAACAGTCTCCCACTTGCACTAGAGTCAATAATCTAGTTCACATCGCCATGTGATTAACACTCACAGGTCACATCGCCATGTGACCAACATCCAAAGAGTTTACTAGAGTCAATAATCTAGTTCACATCACTATGTTATTAACACTCAAATGAGTTCTGGGTTTGATCATGTTATGCTTGTGAGAGAGGTTTTAGTCAACGGGTCTGCAACATTCAGATCCGTATGTACTTTGCAAATCTCTACGCTATATTTGGAGCCATTTCAAATAACTGTTCTACTTGGAGCTATTCTAAATTGTTGCTCCATTATATGTATCCGGTATCTCTACTCAGAGCTATCCGGATAGGTGTTAAGCTTGCATCGATGTAACTCTTTACATCGAACTCTTTATCACCTCCATAACCGAGAAACATATCCTTATTCCTCTAAGGATAATTTTGACCGCTATCTGGTGATCTACTCCTAGATCACCTTTGTACCCTCTTGCCAGACATGTGGCAAGGCACACATCAGGTGTGGTACTCAGCATGGCATACTGTATAGAGCCTATGACAAAAGCATAGGGGACGACCTTCGTCCTTCCTCTTTCTCCTGCCGTGGTCGAGCTTTAACTTCATAACTTCATACCTTACAACTCAGGCAAGAACTCCTTCTTTGACTGATCCATCTTGAACACCTTCAAGATCATGTCAAGGTATGTGCTCATTCGAAAGTACCATTAAGCGTTTTGATCTATCCTTATAGATCTTGATGCTCAATGTTCAAGTAGCTTAATCCAGGTTTTCCATTGAAAAACACTTTTCAAATAACCCTATATGCTTTCCAGAAATTCTACATCATTTCTGATCAACAATATGTCAACAACATATACTCATCAGAAATTCTATAGTGCTCCCACTCACTTCTTTGGAAATACAAGTTTCTCATAAACTTTGTATAAACCCAAAAGCTTTGATCATCTCATCAAAGCGTACATTCCAACTCCGAGATGCTTACTCCAGTCCTTAGAAGGATTGCTGGAGCTTTGCATACTTGTTAGCATTTTTCAGGACTGACAAAACCTTCTGGTTGTATCACATACAACCTTTCCTCAAGAAAATCATCAAGGAAACAATATTTTGACACCGTATCTGCAAGATTTCATAAACAATGCAGTAACTGCTAACATAATTCCAATAGAATCTTAGCATCGCTACGAGTGAGAAAGTCTCATCGTAGTCAACTCCTTGAACTTGTCGGAAAACATCTTAACGACAAGTCGAGCTTTCTTAATGGTGATACTTACCACCATTGTCCGTCTTTCTTTTAAAATCCATATGTACCCAACAGCCTTATGACCATCAAGCAGTTCTTCCAAAGTCTACACTTTGTTTTCATACATGGATCCTCTCTCGGATTTTATGGCCTCGAGCCAATTTTCGGAATCCAGGCCCACCATCGCTTCTCCATAGCTCGTAGGTTCATTGTTGTCTAGCAACATGACTTCCAAGACAGGATTACGTTACCACTCTGAAGTAGTATGCATCCTTGTCATCCTATGAGGTTTGGTAGTGACTTGATCCGAAGTTTCATGATCACTATCATAAGCTTCCACTTCAATTGGTGTAGGTGCCACAGGAAAAACTCCCTGTGCCCTGCTATACACTGGTTGAAGTGACGGTTCAATAACCTCATCAAGTCTCCACCATCCTCCCACTCAATTCTTTCGAGAGAAACTTTTCCTCGAGAAAGGACCCGATTCTAGAAACAATCCCTATTGCTTTCGAATCTGAGACAGGAGGTATACCCAACTGTTTTGGGTACTCTATGAAGATGCATTTATCCGCTTTGGGTTCGAGCTTATCAGCCTGGAACTTTTTCACATAAGCGTTGCAGCCCCAAACTTTTAAGAAATGACAGCTTAGGTTTCTCTAAACCATAGTTCATACGGTGTCATCTCATCGGAATTACGTGGTGCCCTATTTAAAGTGAATGTGGTTGTCTCTAATGCCTAACCCATAAACTATCGTGGTAATTTGATAAGAGACATCATGGTATGCATCATATCCAATAGGGTGTAGTTATGATGTTCGGACACACCATCACACTATGGTGTTCCAAGCTGTATTAGTTGTGAAACAATTTCCACAATGTCTTAATTCTGTGCCAAACTCGTAATTCAGATATTCATCTCTATGATCATATCATAGATATTTTATCCTCTTGTCACGACGATCTTCAACTTCACCCTGAAATTACTTGAACCTTTCAATAATTCAGACTCGTGATTCATCAAGTAAATATACTTAGCATCTACTCAAATCATCTGTGAAGTAAGAATATAACGATATCCACTACATGCCTCAACACTCATTGGACTGCACACATCAAGATGTATTACTTCCAACAAGTTGCTTTCTTGTTCCATCTTACTGAAAACGAGGCCTTTCAGCCATCTTGCTCATGTGGTATGATTTGCATGTCTCAAGTGATTCAAAATCAAGCGAGTCCAAAGATCCATCAACATGGAGCTTCTTCATGCGTTTTATACCATTGTGACTAAAATTGTAGTGCCACAAGTATGTGGTACCATCATTACTATCTTATATCTTTTGGCATGAACATGTGTATCACTACGATCGGGATTCGATAAACCATTCATTTTAGGTGCAAGACCATTGAAGGTATTATTCAAATAAACAGAGTAACCATTATTCTCCTTAAATGAATAACCGTATTGCGATAAACATAATCCAATCATGTCTATGCTCAACGCAAACACCAAATAACAATTATTTAGGTTTAACACCAATCCCGATGGTAAACGGAGCGTGCGATGCTTGATCACATCAACCTTGGAAACACTTCCAACACATATCATCGTCTCACCTTTGACTAGTCTCCGTTTATTCCGTAGCCTTTCATTTCGAGTTACCAACACTTAGCAATCGAACCGGTATCTAGTACCCTACTGCTACTAGGAGTACTAGTAAAGTACACATTTAATATAATGTATGTCCAATACATACTTCTTTCAACCTTGCCAGCCTTCTCATCTACCAAGTATCTAGGGTGGTTCTGCTTCAGTGACCGTTCCCCTTATTACAGAAGCACTTAGTCTCGGGCTTGGGTTCAACTTTGGGTTTCTTCACTAGAGCAGCAACTGATTTGTCATTTCATGAAGTATCCCTTTCTTGCCCTTGCCCTTCTTGAAACTAGTGGTTTTACTAACCATCAACAATTGATGCTCCTATTTGATTTCTACTTTCGCGGTGTCGCGAATAGCTCAAGGATCATCATATCTATCCCTGATATGTTATAGTTCATCACGAAGCTCTAGTAGCTTGGTGGCAGTGACTTTGGAGAACCATCACTATCTCATCTGGAAGATCAACTCCCACTCGATTCAAGCGATTCTAGTACTCATACAATCTGAGCACATGCTCAACGATTGAGCTTTTCTCCTTAGTGTGCAGGCTTAAGAAATTTGTCAAAGGTCTCATACCTCTTGACGTGGGCACTAGCCTGAAATCCCAATTTCAGTCCTTGGAACATCTCATATGTTTTGCGATGTTTCAAAAACTTCTTTGGTGCCTCAATTCTAAACCATTTAGCATTACGCACTGAACTATCATGTAGTCATCAAAACATGTATGTCAGATGTTCGCAACATCAACAACCGACGTTCGAGGTTCAGCTCACTAAGCGGTGCATTAAGGACATAATCCTTCTGCGCAGCAATGAGGACAATCCTCTGTTTACGGACCCAGTTCGCATAATTGCTACTATCAACTTTCAACTAAATTTTCTCTAGGAACATATCTAAAACAGTAGAACTAAAGTGTAAGCTACGACATAATTTGCAAAGTCCTTTTGACTATGTTCATGATAATTAAGTTCATCTGATTATTTAATGAACTCCCACTTAGATAGACATCCCTCTAGTCATCTAAGTGATACATGATCCGAGTCAACTAGGCCGTGTCCGGTCATCACGTGAGACGGACTAGTCATCATCGGTGAACATCTTGATGTTGATCGTATCTTCTATACGACTCATGTTTGACCTTTCGGTCTTCCGCGTTCCGAGGCCATGTCTGTACATGCTAGGCTCGTCAAGTCAACCTAAGTGTATTGCGTGTGTAAATCTGGCTTACACCCGTTGTATTCGAACGTTAGAATCTATCACACCCGATCATCACGTGGTGCTTCGAAACAACAAACCTTTGCAATGGTGCACAGTTAGGGGGAACACTTTTCTTGAAATTATTGTGAGGGATCATCTTATTTTAGCTATCGTCATTCTAAGCAAATAAGATGTAAAACATGATAAACATCATATATAATCAAATAGTGACATGATATGGCCAATATCATTTTGCTCCTTTTGATCTCCATCTTCGGCGCGCCATGATCATCATCGTCACTGGCATGAGCATGATCTCCATCATCATGATCTCCATCATCGTGTCTTCATGAAGTTTTCTCGTCATCTATTACTTCTACTACTATGGCTAACGGTTTAGCAATAAAGTAAAGTAAATACATGACATTTATGTTGACACACAGGTCATAAATAAATTAAGACAACTCCTATGGCTCCTGCCGGTTGTCATACTCATCGACATGCAAGTCGTGATTCCTATTACAAGAACATGATCAATCTCATACATCACATATATCATTCATCACATCCTTTTGGCCATATCACATCACACGGCATATGCTGCAAAAACAAGTTAGACGTCCTCTAATTGTTGTTGCAAATTTTTACGTGGCTGCTATAGGTTTCTTAGCAAGAATGTTTCTTACCTACGCAAAAACCACAACGTGATATGCCAATTTCTATTTACCCTTCATAAGGACCCTTTTCATCGAATCCAGTCCGACTAAATTAGGAGAGACAGACACCCGCTAGCCACCTTATGCAACTAGTGCATGTCAGTCGGTGGAACCTGTCTCACGTAAGTGTACGTGTAAGGTCGGTCCAGGCCGCTTCATCCCACGATGCCACCGAATCAAGATAACACTAGTAACGACAAGTAAATTCACAAAATCGATGCCCACAACTACTTTGTGTTCTACTCGTGCATAGAAACTACACATAGACCTAGCTCATGATGCCACTGTTGGGGAACGTAGCAGAATTTTAAAATTTTCTACGCATCACCAAGATCAACCTATGGAGTCATCTAGAAACGAGAGAGAGGAGTGCATCTACATACCCTTGTAGATCGTGAGCGGAAGCGTTCAAGAGAACGGGGTTGATGGAGTTGTACTCGTCGTGATCCAAATCACCGATGACCGAGCGCCGAACGGACGGCACCTCCGCGTTCAACACACGTACGGTTGGGGAAGACGTCTCCTCCTTCTTGATCCAGCAAGGGGGAAGGAGAGGTTGATGGAGATCCAGCAGCACGATGGCGTGGTGGTGGAAGCAGCGGGGATCTCGGCAGGGCTTCGCCAAGCTCAGCGAGAGGGAGAGGTGTTACGAGAGGAGAGGGAGGCGCCAGGGGCTAGGGTCCGGCTCCCATGAGCCTCCCCACTATATATAGGGGTGGAGGGGGCTGGTTTCTTGCCCACCAAGTCCATTGGGGCGTTGGCAAAGGTGGGGGAAAGAAATCCCATCATTTCCCTTCCCCACCGATTGTTATCCCCCCTTTTTAGGGATCTTGATCTTATCCCTTTGGGATATGATCTTATTCCTTCTAAGGGGGATCTTGGTGCACCTTGACCAGGGGTGTGGGGCCTTGCCCCCACTACCCACGTTCATGTGGGTCCCCCCATGCAGGTTGGCCCCACTCCGGAACCTTCTAGAACCTTCCCGGTACATTACCGAAAAATCCCGAACATTTTCCGGTGGCCAAAATAGGACTTCCTATATATAAATCTTTACCTCCGGACCATTCCGGAACTCCTCGTGACGTCTGGGATCTCATCTGGGACTCCGAAAAACTTTCGGGTTACCGCATACTAATATCTCTACAACCCTAGCATCACCGAACCTTAAGTGTGTAGACCCTACGGGTTCGAGAGACATGCAGACATGACCGAGACGACTCTCCGGTCAATAACCAACAGCGGGATCTGGATACCCATGTTGGCTCCCACATGTTCCACGATGATCTCATCGTATGAACCACGATGTCGAGGATTCAATCAACCCCGTATTCAATTCCCTTTGTCCAGCGGTATTGTACTTGCCCGAGATTCGATCATCGGTATCCGATACCTTGTTCAATCTCATTACCGGCAAGTCTCTTTACTCGTTCCGTAACACATCATCCCGTGATCAACTCCTTGGTCACATTGTGCACATTATGATGATGTCCTATCGAGTGGGCCCAGAGATACCTCTCCGTCACACGGAGTGACAAATCCCAGTCTCGATTCGTGCCAACCCAACAGACACTTTCGGAGATACCCGTAGTGCACCTTTATAGCCACCCAGTTACGTTGTGACGTTTGGGACACTCAAAGCATTCCTACGATATCCGGGAGTTGCACAATCTAATGGTCTAAGGAAATGATACTTGGCATTTAGAAAAGCTTTAGCATACGAACTACACGATCTTTGTGCTAGGCTTAGGATTGGGTCTTGTCCATCACATCATTCTCCTAAGGATGTGATCCCGTTATCAACGACATCCAATGTCCATGGTCAGGAAAACCATAACCATATACTGATCAACGAGCTAGTTAACTAGAGGCTTACTAGGGACATGGTGTTGTCTATGTATCCACACATGTATCTGAGTTTCCTATCAATACAATTCTAGCATGGATAATAAACGATTATCATGAACAAGGAAATATAATAATAACCAATTTATTATTGCCTATAGGGCATATTTCCAACACTATACATGGTGTCGGAGTTGAAAGCACGGTCCCTAAGTAGCCGAAACACCTTAGGAGACACAACTCACAACACGAACAAAATCGGGTTAAGTTGGGATGACGGAAGTGTATGGTGGTTAAGCCTATGCGGAAGTTATGGTGGTGGTGGTGGTTGATGAAGATGCAACCGTCCATAAGTAGCCTAAACACCTTAGGAGACTCGAATCACAACTCAAACAACCTCAAATGCAAAGGGGGACAAAATTGGTTAGGTTGCGGAAGTCGGTGGTGGTTATGCGGAGGTTGTGGTGGAACCCCTAGGCAAAGATGCCAAAGTTCCAAAAATTTGATGAAGTCAAATGGTTATGGTAGTATTTTTGTTGGAAGGGGGATGCCAAGAGCTTTTCAACGAGCTAAAGAACATCAAAAAGGGACTCCGAATGAATTAGTTATGCACAAAACGGTGAAACGGGAAAAGCTGAAATCCCAGGGGTCGGACATCCGGGGCTCGGGGCCGGATATCCGGGACCTGATGTCCAGAACCGCGCGCGAAATGCGCTCCAGGAGCCGGATGTCCGGGCTAATGGCCGGATTTCTGGGGCGGCCGGATGTCCGGGGGTCGGGACGGATGTCCGGGCTCCAAATCCGAGGATGAACTCGAGGAACTCGATTTGGGGGCGGAAATTGATGATTTCGGGGGCAAAATTGTGGAGATTTTGTGGATGGAAAGTGGGGAAATTTGGGGAAATGCTAGATCCACTTGAAACCAAGCAAATCCATGGATCAAAATCAACAAAACATCATCAAACCAACAAATCACAAAAAAAAATTGGGGCTATTTTTGGTGGGGATTTTTGAAATTGGGGAAGAACACAACAAAATTAGGCTAGAAAACACAATGGGGAGGCTCCGAAATCGTGATCAACCTAAGCTATGATCCAAGATGATGTAGGGTGAAACCCTAGATGGCCGATCTTTCACGAAAGGAGCGGATCCCAACGATGAACACGGGAGAGAAAACGAGGGGAAACACAAGAGAATCACTCAAACCAACAAGAATGATCACACATGCGCTAGATCCATGAACACAAAGGAAGATACAAGATCCAAAGTCAACAACGGATGATACACGGTAACCGGTTCTTCTCCGTGAGGAGGTCTTGATGGTCTTCCCTAAAGAGGGGTCTTGAATCCGCTTGGGGGATCTTCTCCGATGGAGGCTCGAATCTCCAAGGAGAAGGTAACCAAGTGGATGAGCAAAGCTCTGACACAAAATATGAGCTAATCCTTTGCTAACCCTAGCTAGGAGGAGATGGGGGAGTATATATAGTGTTAGCCCATGAAGGGGTAAGTGAGAGGGGGGGATACATGGGCCTCTGGCCCGTTCACTGTGCGCAGACAGGCGCCGGATGTCCGGGCTGGGGGCCGGATGTCCGGGACTTCGCGAGGCGCCGGATGTCCGGGCCTCGGGCCGGATGTCCGGGCTGGAGTGGCCGATTCTTCTGCTCTCTGGATAGCATGCGCCGGATTTCCGGGCAGGCGCCGGATGTCCGGCCCATCGCGGCGCGCCGGATGTCCGGGGGTCGGCCGGATGTCCGGCCGTTGTAGAGTCGCCTGGCTTCGGTCTCTCTCTGGTCTTCTTCTGGTTGGTGGCGTCGGATGTCCGGGCACCTGCCGGATGTCCGGCCGCTGTAGCTCCGCGGCGACTCCACTTGAGGCACTTCTTGATCCGCTTCCGTGTGGACTTGGCATATGACTCGAGCATCTGCATGGTCGTCTCCTTGGTTCCTAAGCACATGTTGCGTCTTTGCATTAGGTAGAACCATGTCTCGTACGAGTGGAAAGGGGAAGCATGTAGGAACGGGTTCACCTTAGGTCCAATGGCGTATGCTCGAGTGTACATGGGGATGATCGTAGGATGCTCCGCATCAAACATGTTCATAATCAGAGGGGTATTAATATGCATAAAGGATCTGAACATATGATCTTCCACCAATTAAACCAACTAGCATCAACTACAAGGAGTAATTAACACTACTAGCACCCTACTAGCACCAATCCCGGACTTGAAGACAAGAATCGGATACAAGAGATGAACTAGGGTTTTGAGATGAGATGGTACTAATGAAGATGTTGATGGAGATTGCCCTGTCCCGATGAGAGGAGCATTGATGATGACGATGGCGATGATTTCCCCCTCTGAGAGGGAAGTTTCCTCGGCAGAACAGCTCTGCCGGAGCTCTAGATTGGATCCGCCAAGGTTCCGCCTCGTGGCGGCAGAGTTTCTTCCTGAAAGGTTGCTTCTTATTTTTTTCTTGATGAAAGACTTCATATAGGAGAAGATGATCATCAGAGAGCCACCAGGGGGCCCACGAGGTAGGGGCGCGCCCTAGGGGGGGGACCCCCCACCCTTGTGAGCAGGGTGTGGCCCCCCTGGTCTTCATCTTTGGTGAGGATTTTTCATTATTTATTATAAGGTATTCCGTGGAGTTTCTGGACTTTTGGAGTTGTGCAGAATAGGTCTCTAATATTTGCTCCTTTTCTAGCCCAGAATTCCAGCTGCCGGCATTCTCCCTCATGTAAACCTTGTAAAATAAGAGAGAATAGCCATAAGTATTGTGACATAATGTGAAATAACAGCCCATAATGCAATAAATATCGATATAAAAGCATGATCCAAAATGGACGAATCAACTCCCCCAAGCTTAGGCCTCACTTGTCCTCAAGCGAAAGCCGATAACAATAAATATGTCCCCTTGTTTAGGGGTAGAGGCATCGATAAAAATAAAATACAGACATGAGGGCATCATGATTATGCTCATAACAGCAGCATATATAGATATTGTCATATGATTACCTATGTTCAAGTGATGATCTATTCACAATGAAAAAGTATGAATCAGAAACCTTATTGAGAACCAACAAACAATAACCTCAATCATTGAAGCAATTGAAATTTATCATAGCATCAGAAAGAGTCTATGTCAGAGCTAAAAAGCAACTCCGCATACTCAACTATCATCTAGTCCTTCATAATTGCTAACACTCGCGCAATACTTGTGGTTACGGAGTTTTAGTCGGACACAGAGAAAGATAGGGGCTTATAGTTTCGCCCCACAACCTTTTACCTCGAGGGTAATGTCAACAATAATAACTCATGTCCCCCTACATCCAATTAGATATATCTATCAGGATCTTTCCAACACACTGTGCTTGCCAAAGGATAAAATGTAAAAAGGAAAGGTGAAGATCACCATGACTCTTGCATAAGGTAGAAGATAATAATAAAAGATAGGCCCTTCGCAGAGGGAAGCAGAGGTTGCCATGCGCTTTTATGGTTGGATGTACAAAATCTTAATGCGAAAGAACACCACTTTATATTTCCCCTTGTAATATGAACCTTTATTATGCAGTCCGTCGCTTTTATTACTTCCACATCACAAGATCGTATAAAGCTTATTTCTCCCACACCAATCAATCATACATATTTAGAGAGCAATTTTTATTTCTTTGCACCGATGACAACTTACTTGAAGGATCTTATTCAATCCATAGGTAGATATGGTGGACTCTCATGGCAAAACTGGTTTAAGGGTATTTGGAAGCACAAGTTCAACATGTTGGATGATCCATGACAACATACTTTATCTCAGATATAAGAAAACATAACCCATTACGTTGTCTTCCTTGTCCAACATCAACTCTTTATCATGTCATATTTTGATGAGTGTTCCCAATCATAAAAGATGTCAATAATAGTATATTTATATGTGAAACCTCTCTTTCCTTATTACTTCCTATTAATTGCAACGATGACCGAAGCTATGTCTGCCAACTCCCAACAACTTTTAATCATCACACTCTTTCTATGTGAAGTCATTACTATCAATAAGATCAATATGAACTTTTGTTTCTTCTTATTCTTTTTCTCTTTTCTTTTCTTTTATTTGGGATCATGGCAAAAATAAGCAAGCCCTTGACTCAATCACTAATCTTTATTATATAGCTCACGAACTCGATTACATAGAGAGATCATAAAGCAAAACTCGAAACTAGATCATGCCATAAACTTTATTCTACTAGATCAAAATACTACTAATAGGATTGGACTAAGAAAAACGGTAAAGATAGGAGTTGTGATTGTGATACGATACCGGGGCACGTCCCCCAAGCTTGGCAGTTGCCAAGGGGAGTTCCCATACCCATGTTATTATATCTCCTTGGTTGGTGAAGAAGGTGGAGGTGTTGTTGATGATGCAGGCTTGTCATCCATCTTCCAAGGCATAGGTTCACCATCATAGAAGGATGACCGAGTCTCTGGAATTCTCAAATCTGCAGCCAAACTCATTCTTTTGAATCTATATTCATACTCACAGTTTTGGTTTTGCAGGTCATAGATTTGGGCTTGGAGGTGCTCGATCTTCTCATATAGCTTGAAGATGGCCTCCTCGGTGTTCTTGGCATCCGGCTTGTAGTTGTTAGTGAACTCCGCGAGCATCGTGTGGCTAGCGTTGATTCCACGCTCCACCATCCCCTGGCACTTGAAAATTTGTTGCTCCATTGCTTCGAGCCTCGTCTCCACGCTTCCGATTCCCTTTGGTCCCTCAGCATCGCGGATGTGCAGCAACCCATCACGCATCTCAATGGTTTGAGGGTGTTGCAGCACCTCCGCAAGGTAAGGGTTGATGACCTTCTCGAAGAACTTGTCCTTGGAAGCACTTGGGGACGTCATGATAATCTAGATCTGTCAGAAAAATAGCTCAAAACAAAAATAGGAGATTTTTGCGTGATACGGGAGTCAAAACCCCCGGGAGATTATACAATGAATTTTTACCGACCAAAATACGTATCGTGCAAGAAAACGGAGTCCGGTAGGCACACGAGGAGCTCACGAGGTAGGAGGGCGCGCCCTTAATTTTCTATTTTTCTAAATATTCCAAAATGGAGAAATATTACCTTAAAAATTGTTTTGGAGTCGGTTTACTTACCTTACCACATACCTATTCCTTTTCGGAGTCTGAAACGTTCTGGAAAGTGTCCCTTATGTATTCCTCCGGGGTTACGGTTTCAATAATATCGGTTTCAACATTTATGGGATTACCTGAGATATAATGTTTAATTCTCTGACCGTTTACCACCTTCGGATTTGTGCCTTCGAAGTTGTTAATTTTTATGGCACCGGAACGATAGACCTCCTCTATAACATAGGGGCCTTCCCATTTAGAGAGAAGTTTTCCTGTAAAAAATCTTAAATGAGAGTTGTATAGAAATACATAATCACCTACATTAAACTCACGCTTTTGTATCCTTTTGTCATGCCATCTTTTAACCTTTTCTTTAAACAACTTAGCATTTTCATAAGCTTGGGTTCTCCATTCATCAAGAGAGCTAATATCAAATAACCTCTTTTCACCAGTAAGTTTGAAATCATATTTGAGCTCTTTAATAGCCCAATATGCCTTATGTTCTAGTTCGAGAGGTAAGTGACATGCTTTTCCATATACCATTTTATACAGAGACATACCCCCATAGGATTTTTATATGCAGTTCTATAGGCCCATAATGCATCATCAAGTTTCTTGGACCAATTCTTTCTAGACCTATTGACAGTCTTTTGCAAATTTAATTTGAGTTCTCTATTACTCAATTCTACTTGACCACTAGACTATGGGTGATACGGAGATGCAATTCTATGATTGACGTCATATTTAGCAAGCATTTTACGGAAAGCACCATGAATAAAATGTGAACCACCATCAGTCATTAAATATCTAGGGACTCCAAACCTCGGAAAAATAACTTCCTTAAGAATTTTAATAGAAGTGTTATGATTAGCACTACTAGTTGGAATGGCTTCTACCCACTTAGTAACGTAATCAACAGCAACTAAAATATGTGTATATCCATTAGAGGAAGGAAAAGGTCCCATATAATCAAAGCCCCAAACATCAAATGGTTCAATAACAAGTGAATAATTCATAGGCATTTCTTGACGTCTACTAATATTACCAATTCTTTAACATTCATCACAAGATAGGACAAACTTACGGGGATCCTTGAAGAGAGTAGGCCAATAAAAACTGGATTGCAATACCTTATGTGCAGTTCTATCTCCCGCGTGGTGTCCTCCATAAGTTTCGGAGTGGCACTTGCGTAGGATCTGTTCCTGTTCATGCTCAGGTACACGACGTCTAATAACACCATCTAGTCCTTCTTTATAAAGATGTGGGTCATCCCAAAAGTAATGTCTCAAATCATAGAAGAACTTTTTCTTTTGTTGGTATGTGAAGCTAGGTGGTATAAATTTAGCAACTATGTAATTAGCATAATCAGCATACCAAGGAGTACTATGAGAAGTACTTATGACATTTAATTGTTCATCAGGAAAGCTATCATCAATAGGTAGTGGGTCATCAAGAACATTCTCTAACCCAGATAAGTTGTCTACAACGGGGTTCTCAACTCCTTTTCTATCAACAATATGCAAATCAAATTCTTGTAACAAGAGAACCCATCTAATAAGTCTAGGTTTAGCATCTTTCTTCTCCACAAGATATTTAATAGCAGCATGATCAGTGTGGATAGTTACTTTAGAATCAACAATATAAGGTCTAAACTTATCACAAGCAAATACAACTGCTAAAAGTTCTTTTTCAGTAGTAGCATAATTTCTTTGAGCATTGTCTAGATTCTTACTAGCATAATGGATAACATTTAGTTTCTTATCAATTCTTTGCCCTAGAACAGCACCTATGGCATAATCGCTAGCATCACACATAATTTCAAAGGGTAAATTCCAATCAGGTGGCTGAACAATAGGTGCAGAGACTAATGCTTTCTTAAGTATTTCAAATGCTTCTACACAATCATCATCAAAGACAAATTGTATATCTTTTTGTAATAAATTAGTCAGAGGCCGAGAATTTTTTGAAAAGTCATCAATGAACTTCCTATAAAATCCGGCGTGACCAAGGAAACTTCTTATACCTTTGATGTCCTTGGGACATGGCATCTTTTCAATAACATCAACCTTGGCTTTATCAACTTCAATACCTCTTTCAAAAACTTTATGCCCCAAGATAATACCCTCATTAACCATAAAGTGGCACTTTTCCCAATTCAAGACAAGATTAGTTTCTTCACATCTCTGCAAAACTCGATCAAGATTGCTCAAGAAATCATCAAAAGAAGATCCATAGATGGAAAAGTCGTCCATGAAAAGCTCACAAATCTTTTCACAAAAGTCATAGAATATAGCCATCATGCATCTTTGAAAGGTAGCAGGTGCATTACATAAACCAAAAGGCATACGTCTATAAGCAAAAGTACCAAAAGGGCATGTAAAAGTAGTCTTTGATTGATCTTTAGCCGACACAGGTAATTGAGAGAAACCAGAATAACCATCTAGAAAGCAATAATGTGTATGTTTGCATAATCTTTCTAGCATTTTATCGATAAAAGGTAAGCGGAAATAATCTTTCTTAGTAGCCTTATTTAATTTGCGGAAATCAATTACCATCCTATAACCTGTAATAATTCTTTGTGGAATCAATTCATATTTATCATTAGGAACAACAGTAATACCTCCCTTCTTAGGGACACAATGAATAGGACTTACCCACTAACTATTAGCAATGGGGTAAATTATACCTTCCTCCAGAAGCTTTAGTATTTCTTTTCTTACCACTTCTTTCATTTTAGGATTCAGATGTTGTTGAGGATGACGAACTGGTTTGGCCTCTGCTTCCAAGTTTATTTTATGTTGACATAGAGTGGGACTAATGCCCTTAAGATCATCAAGAGTATACCCAATAGCAGCACGGTGCTTCTTCAGAGTTTTCAATAATCTTTCTTCTTCATGCTCTGAAAGGTTAGCACTAATAATAACAGGATATATCTTCTTTTCATCAAGATAAGCATATTTAAGATTATCAGGCAACAGTTTAAGCTCAAACACGGGATCACCCTTAGGTGGAGGGGGATCCCCTAGGATTTCAACAGGCAAATTGTGTTTCAGCATAGGTTCTTGCTTAAAGAATACTTCATCTATTTCCCTTCCTTCATTCATAAACATATCATTCTCATGGTCTAGCAAATATTGCTCTAAAGGATCACTAGGAGGTACGGCAATAGAAGCAAGACCAATAATTTCATCCTTACTAGGCAATTATTCTTCACGGTATTGTTCACTAAATTTATAGAAATTAAATTCATGAGTCATATCATCCAAGCCAATAGTAACAACATTCTTTTCGCAGTCTATCCTAGCATTAACAGTGTTTAAGAAGGGTCTACCAAATATAATGGGACAAAAGCTATCTTGTGGGGAACTTAGAACAAGAAAATCAGCAAGATATTTAGTTTTCCCGCACAAGACTTCAACATCTCTAACAATTCCAATTGCTGAAATAGTATCTCTATTAGCAAGTTTAATTGTGACATCAATATCTTCTAACTCAGCAGGTGCAATTTCATGCTTGATTTCTTTATACAAGTCATAAGGTATAATACTAGCACTAGCACCCATATCACATAAGCCATGATAACAATGATCTCCTATTTTAACAGAAATAATAGGCACGCCTACCACAGGTCTATGTTTATCTTTAGCACAAGGTTTAGCAATTCTAGCAGTTTCACCGCAGAACTGAATAACATGCCCATCAATATTATCAGACAAGAGCTCTTTAACAATAGCAATATTAGGTTCAACTTTAACTTGCTCAGGAGGTGTATATGTTTTAATATTGCTTTTACGAACCACAGTTGAGGCTTTAGCATGATCCTTTATTCTAACAGGGAAAGGTGGTTTCTCAACATAGGAAGTAGGAACAATAGGATCATTATAAGTCACAGTATTTTCTTCAACTTTAATACGTGCAGCTACTTTTACTTCTATGGGAGGATGATATTTAAACCACTTCTCCTTAGGGAGATCAACATAAGTAGCAAAAGATTCACAGAAAGAAGCTACTATCTCAGAATCAAGTCCATATTTAGTGCTAAACTTACGCAAAATATCAGTATCCATAAAAGATTTAACACAATCAAACTTAGGTGTCATACCTGACTCCTTACCATTGTCGAGGTCCCAATCTTCAGAGTTGCGTTTAATTCTATCCAATAAATCCCATTTGAATTCGATAGTCTTCATCATAAAAGAGCCAGCACAAGAAGTATCAAGCATGGTGCGATTGTTATCAGAAAGCCGAGCATAAAAAATTTGAATAATCATTTCTCTTGAGAGCTCGTGATTGGGGCATGAATATAACATTGATTTAAGCCTCCCCCAAGCTTGAGTGATGCTTTCTCCTTCGCGAGGCCAAAAATTATATATATAATTGCGATCACGATGAACAAGATGCATATGGTAATACTTTTGATGAAATTCCAATTTCAATCTTCTATAATTCCATGATCTCGTATCATCACATAGCCTATACCATATCAATGCATCTCCCTTCAAAGATAAAGGGAAGACCTTCTTCTTAGAAACATCATCGGGTATACCTGCAAGCTTAAATAATCCACAAACTTCATCCACATATATTAGGTGTTCATCAGGATGCTTTGTTCCATCTCCTATAAAAGGATTAGCTAGCAGTTTTTCTATCCTACCCGAAGGATACTCATAAGGAATTTCATTTTCATATTCATTTTCAATAGGTTCAGTAGGTTGAGGAGCAACTATTTCCTCTACTGTTCGGGGTGAAGATACCCCGAACAAGCCCCTCAGAGGGTTACTTTCCATAGTAACAAGTGACAGTAAATTTCAGCACACTATATAAATTTTTCCTTACCAAATTCCATCTACCAAAGGCGCTTCACTCCCCGGCAACGGCGCCAGAATAGAGTCTTGATGACCCACAAGTATAGGGAATCTATCGTAGTCCTTTCGATAAGTAAGACTGTCGAACCCAACGAGGAGTAGAAGGAAATGATAAACGATTTTCAGCAAGGTATTCTCTGCAAGTACTGAAATAAGTGGTAACAAATAGTTTTGTGATAAGATAATTTGTAACGAGCAACAAGTAACAAAAGTAAATAAAGTACAGCAAGGTGGCCCAATCCTTTTTGTAACAAAGGACAAGCCTAGACAAACTCACATATAAGGAAAAGTGCTCCTGAGGACACATGGGAATATCGTCAAGCTAGTTTTCATCACGTTCATATGATTCGCGTTTGGTACTTTGATAATTTGACATGTGGGTGGACCGATGCTTGGGTGCTGTTCTTACTTGAACAAGCATCCCACTTATGATTAACCTCTATTGCAAGCATCCGCAAATACAACAAAAGTATTAAGGTAAACCTAACCATAGCATGAAACATATGGATCCAAATCAGCCCCTTACGAAGCAACACATAAACTAGGGTTTAAGCTTCTGTCACTCTAGCAACCCATCATCTACTTATTACTTCCCAATGCCTTCCTCCAGGCCCAAACAATGGTGAAGTGTTATGTAGTCGACGTTCACATAACACCACTAGAGGCTAGACAATATACATCTCATCAAAATATCAAACGAATACCAAATTCACATGACTACTAATAGCAAGACTTCTCCCTTTTCCTCAGGAACAAACGTAACTACTCACAAAGCATAAACATGTTCATAATCAGAGGGGTATTAATATGCATAAAGGATCTTAACATATGATCTTCCACCAATTAAACCAACTAGCATCAACTACAAGGAGTAATTAACACTACTAGCACCAATCCCGGACTTGAAGACAAGAATCAGATACAAGAGATGAACTAGGGTTTTGAGATGAGATGGTGCTGATGAAGATGTTGATGGAGATTGCCCTCTCCCGATGAGAGGAGTGTTGGTGATGACGATGGTGATGATTTCCCCCTCCGAGAGGGAAGTTTCCCCGGCAGAACAGCTCTGCCGGACCTCTAGATTGGATCCGCCAAGGTTCCGCCTCGTGGCGGCGGAGTTTCGTCCCGAAAGGTTGCTTCTTATTTTTTTCTCGACGAAAGACTTCATATAGGAGAAGATGGTCATCGGAGAGCCACCAGGGGGCCCACGAGGTAGGGGGGCATGCCCTAGGGGGGGGCGCCCCCACCCTCGTGAGCAGGGTGTGGGCCCCCTGGTCTTCATCTTTGGCGAGGATTTTTCATTATTTATTATAAGTTATTCCGTGGAGTTTCAGGATTTTTGGAGTTGTGCAGAATAGGTCTCTAATATTTGCTCCTTTTCCAGCCCAGAATTCCAGCTGCCAGCATTCTCCCTCGTTATGTAAACCTTGTAAAATAAGAGAGAATAGCCATAAGTATTGTGACATAATGTGAAATAACAGCCCATAATGCAATAAATATCGATATAAAAGCATGATGCAAAATGGACGTATCACTGCACTCGTTGAACAGGTCCAATTGTGGCGAGAAACTTATGGTACGAGCTGTTTTCTGTCATATATGTTGTTCATAAACTATTGCTTATACACAGTTTTACAGCTGTGATTTTCTTGAAACAGAAACTGCCCAGTTCTATTGTTCCTATACAGATGCCTGACCATGGTCGGGTCAGACTTGTGCTTGGTCACAACATGATGTTTACGTCGACCTACTCCATTCCCCTTGGAGGTGAAAAGATACTTATTCATGGGTGGTCTCAAATAATGAAGGTCCGTCCATCTTGGAGAATAGGACAGAAGATTATGTTCCTGCTTTTCCATGGCTCTAAAGTGAATATCTTGTTTATTGACCACATTGCAAGATGAAGCCGCTTTCAGAAGGTTGTGGATGCGCGGGGTGGCGCCTGGGCCTTGTCCTGGGGCTTGGCAGCCTCACCCTTGGTTAACTGTAGGCAAAGTAGCACTGTTTGAGGCATGCTTTGTACGGTTGAACCTATATAACTACTCATACAGCTTTCAGCTATGGTTGTTAAGTGCCCCTGCTGGTTTCAGTTAAGGTTGTTAAGTACTCCTGCCGCTTTTACAGTCTGTCGTGTTTTCTTCAGTCCCGTCTTCCTCCAGCCGCCAAAACCAAACCAGCACCGATGGGGCTGCCTGCTTCCACCTCCCATGGCTGGCTGCGCCTTAGCGCACGCATCGCCGACCCACCGTCTCCTAAATCGTTAACGCCGACGTCCGAGGCCTTACCGTCGTCCTCCGCACGCTTTGGTGCGCTCGCCGCGATGCCGCCCTCTCGCGTTGTCAACATGGTCAACAAACAACAGGAATCGGCAGAAGTATGTGGAGAGGATGACAGTAGGGGCCCACCATGTCAGTGTATGGAAAAATAAAATGCTTACTCCTAGTGTTTTCCTGACATCTCGGACCCACGACATTGTGAGCATATATAGTCAGTAGACAAGAGAACATCACAAGATCGGCTGACACCTGGGACGTAGCTGCTCGAGCAGTATTTTTTTGTTATTGTTGATACGGAGAAGGGTTTGAACTGGGATGTGGCCCGTCTAGCCCAGGCTTATATTTTATGTTCACCATGTGACCAGCCCAGCTATTTTTTCTTTCTGAAAATGAGCCCAGTTTATTTTTTTGAAGAATACCCAATCTAGGCCTACTTATTTTTCTACGCCCTGGTGGGCTGCAACTCTTTCAAGATGCCTGCAAATCTTGAAAGTAATATGAAATGGGTTGTAAATATAAAAACAGATGACAAATTGGCAATTACTTTATAATTTCTGAATTTTTTCACATTTTCGGATTCCTATTTCACTGGGCATTAACGTAATTTAAATATATCTTCAAAGTACTTTAAATCTGGCTCGACATTTTGGTATTAAAAATAGTTTGGAACCCACAGAAATATGCGAAATTGGCCCTGGTCAACCAAAAAAATGGACTGCAATAAATTGCATAAGAAGTCGCAGTGAGCTATATATAAATTATTAAAAAAAGAGGGAATGGTCTGACTTGTGGGCCTATTAAGTTGACGCGTATGCAAGAATTTTTTAGTTATTATATACGTCAACAAACGATTCTAGCAGACGTAACCGTTGGATGTCAATCTAACGGCCGTCGTGTTTCTTCAATCTCTGATCTTCTTGCTCCAGCCGCCAAATCCAGCGCCAGTGGGACCGCCTGCTCCCGCCTCCCGTGGTTGGCTGTGCTACCGCGCAGGCCTCACCGCCCCCTACTACTCCCACCGCTGGCCAGGGCATCCCTCTACTCACCCACACCCATGTTATTCTGCGGCGACGGCAGCCTCACACCGCAGCCGAACCAGTGAACCCTCGTACTCCTCTCTATGTGGGTGAGGGAGTCCTAGATTAGGGGGTCTCCGGACAGCCAGACTATCTCCATTGGCCGGACTGTTAGACTATGAAGATACAAGATTGAAGACTTCGTCTCTTGTCCGGATGGGACTCTACTTGGCGTGGAAGGCAAGCTAGGCAATACGGATATGGATATCTCCTCCTTTGTAACCGACCTTGTGTAACCCTAACCCTCTCCGGTGTCTATATAAACCGAAGGGTTTTAGTCCGTAGGACAACAATCACAACATACAATCATACCATAGGCTAGCTTCTAGGGTTTAGCCTCTCCGATCTCGTGGTAGATCTACTCTTGTACTACCCATATCATCAATATTAATCAAGCAGGACGTAGGGTTTTACCTCCATCAAGAGGGCCCGAACCTGGGTAAAACATTGTGTCCCTTGCCTCCTGTTACCATCCGTCCTAGATGCACAGTTCGGGACCCCCTACCCGAGATCCGCCGGTTTTGACACCGACATTGGTGCTTTCATTGAGAGTTCCTCTGTGTCGTCGCCGTTAGGCTTGATGGCTCCTACTATCATCTATAGTGAAGCGGTCCAGGGTGAGACTTTTCTCCCCGGACAGATCTTCGTATTCGGCGGCTTTGCACTGAGGGCTAATTCGCTTGGCCATCTGGATCAGATTGAAAGCTACACCCCTGGCCATCAGGTCAGATTTGGAAGTTTGAACTACACAGCCGACATCCGCGGAGACTTGATCTTTGACGGATTCGAGCCACAGCCAGGTGCGCCGGACTGCATGATGGGTACGACCTAGCTCTGCCGCCGAACAGTACCCTAGAGGCCGCGCCCACATCAGCTCCGACCCTTAGCTCGGAGCCAACCGCGCCAATCGAGGACGGGTGGCTAGACACCGCCTCAGGGGCTGCAGTCTCAACGGCGATCGATCTGAACACCAGCCTAATCCTCTGCGCCACCCGTGACTCCAAGGTAACGGACTCTTTTTCGGACTCCGAACCATCCGCGCCCCCGCCAATCGAATCCGATTGGGCGCTGATCATGGAATTCACCGCCACGGATATCTTGCAGCACTCGCCCTTTGGCGACATTCTGAATTCATTAAGGTCCCTCTCTTTGTCAAGAGAGCCCTGGCCGGATTATGGCCAACATGATTGGGATGCGGACGTTGAAGAAATTCGACGCCCACCCACCACCCACTCCATAGCCACTGTCAATGATTTGACTGACATGCTCGACTTCGATTCCGAAGACATCGACGGTATGGACGACGATGCAGGAGACAAACATGAACCAGTGCCTATAGGGCACTGGAAAGCCACCTCGTCATATGACATATACATGGTGGACACACCCAATGAAGGCAATGGCGACGAGATAGCGGAGGATGACCCCTCCAAGAAGCAACCCAAGCGCCGACGTCAGCGGCGCCGCTCTAAGTCCCGCCAAAGCAAAAGTGGTGATACCGACACAAGAGATAATAACACTCCGGATAGTGCCGAAGACAACAACAATCCACTCCAGCAAGATTTAGAGCAGGAGGATGAAGGAGCCAGCTCTCCTGAGAGAGCAGCAGACGGAGAGGAGGAGGATGACAATCACATGCCCCCCTCCGAAGACGAGGCAAGCCTCGGTGACGATGAATTCGCCGTACCAGAGGATCCCGTCGAACAAGAGCGCTTCAAGCGCCGGCTTATGGCCACGGCAAATAGCCTGAAGAAAAAGCAGCAGCAGCTGATGGGGTCATGTACCTAGGGTAGGGTCATGGACCTGATCTAAGTACCTTACCCAAGGACACCCTTAGCAGAGGTCGCCTTCCAGTCGACCAACGAGGGACTCACTCGACTGACTTGAAGGACTCGACCACGAAGACTCACTCGACCACCAGAAGGTCAAGAAACACTCTACACTGCAACGGCCTGTAATTAAGTAGACTTTATGGTAGTAAAGACACTTTATGTGGGGCGTTATCAGTAACGCCCCGGACTTAACTCACCTTAAACCCTCTCCTACGTGGGTTGACTGGGGTCCCGGCGCACTCTATATAAGCCGCCCCCCTCCACAGGTAGAGGGGTTCGGCACCTTGTAACTCCTATACTCATAATCCACTCGACCGCCTCCGGGCTCCGAGACGTAGGGCTATTACTTCTTCCGAGAAGGGCCTGAACTCGTACATCCCTTGTGTTTACAACCTCTCCATAGCTAGGACCTTGCCTCTCCATACCTACCCCCACACTCTACTGTCAGGCTTAGAACCACGACAGTTGGCGCCCACCGTGGGGCAGGTGTTTTAGCGATTTTGTGGAGAAGTTGCGATTCTTCCGAGTACTTTCGTCATGGTGGCTGCTGGAGTTTTGGTCGAGGGTCGAGAGATCTGTCTCGGCACTCTCACCTTCATCGCCGACGACTCCGCCTGGCTCCAAGAGGCTCCACTCGACGATGATGCGCTCCCCGTCCGCGGTGCGACGCATTTTCGCGCATGTGTCCGCGGCGTTCTGCTGCGGCAACCATCGACCCCGTATCGGACGACTCCTCCATCGTCCACCCTCCCGGTCTCCCGCCAGCGCAAGCGCTCGGGCCGGTCGAGGCTTCAGCGATGGGTGAGGCACGCAGTGGCTCGCCAATCGGCCACCACCCAAGTTGCGGCAATCGAGCCCGACGAATCTCTCTACGGCTTGTTCGATCTGTCGACTGGCTCCGTAGAGACTGCATCCGAGTGCGGTAGCAGTGATCCAGCGGCGGAAATCTTGATGGTCGACGGGCCCCGCAGTCCCCCTGGCTTCGCCCGTGATGGTGGAGCAGGTGACGGGGGCGACCCCGCACGAGGCCACGAAGAGTACCAGCCCGAGCCACTCGACTCTCTGCAAAGAGAGGAACTTCGCCGCAGGAACGTGGATGCTCTGCGTACTCCCATCGCAGGAGAAACCCCCGAGGCTCGTGCCTTGGAGGAGGCACGTCTGGCCAATTTGGCCGAACGCACTCGACTGGAGGATCTTCAGCAAGCACTCGACGAGCGCGCGCGGCAACGAGTTCCCGACACCAGTCGACGTCAACTCTTCCCGCCGACTCAGGTATATCGAACCCCAATCCAGAATTTAGCAGCTGTGACCCGTATAGCAGAGTCCATCCAGCCTTCGCAGTCGGAAGCTGGCAGAGGTTTGCTGCAGATCAGGGATCTGCTCCGGGCAGCAGGAGATCAGAATTCAGCCGTGTCTCAGTCGCGCAACAGAATTCACAGTCGATCCGTCACTGCGAATACGGTTCAGTCGGCTCACAGCCCCAGATCGCCTCCGCGGCGTGAAGGGCGCGAGAGTCGGCGAGATCAATATGGCGACCGACTCGACCGAGATGATAGGCGTCGAGTGCCCAATTCCCCTCCGAGGGGTGGGTCTTACGCTCCTCGGCAGCAAGATGACAGGCGTCAGTACAGTACAGGGCGAAGGGTTCCAGTCGACCCCAGAGAACCAGGCTTCGACGCGCGATCCATTATCGTGCAAGGTTTGGTCGACCGGAACAGAGCCCATCGAGGCGGACTCGACAGAGATGCACCCACAAGCAGTCGAGTGCATGTTTCTGGTCCTGAATGTTTCAGCAGAGCTATCAGAGCCGCAGTTATCCCTCCCAATTTCAGGTTGGCAACAGGAGTCAGCAAGTTCACTGGTGAGTCTAAGCCTGAAACTTGGCTTGAGGACTACCGAGTGGCAGTTCAGATTGGTGGTGGGAACGACGAGGTGGCCATGAAGCATTTACCCCTCATGCTGGAAGGTTCTGCCAGGGCATGGTTAACTCAATTACCGCCTAGCAGCATTTACACTTGGGAAGATTTGTCCCGAGTGTTCATCAGAACGTTTGAAGGAACTTGCAAGCGACCAGCTGGACTGACAGAGTTGCAAGTCTGCGTGCAGAAGACCAATGAGACTCTCAGAGAGTATATTCAGAGATGGATCACTTTGCACCACACTGTGGAGAATGTGTCTGATCATCAGGCAGTCTGCGCCTTCAAAGATGGCGTCAAGAACAAAGAACTGAGTTTGAAGTTTGGTCGAACCGGTGACATGACCTTGAGTCGGATGATGGAGATTGCTACCAAATACGCCAACGGCGAAGAAGAAGACCGACTCCGAAGCGGCAAGCACAAGCCGAGTCAGTCGGAAAAAGGAAACAACAGTCGGAAACAGAAGCGGAAGGCTGAACCGGCAGCTCCTGGAGAGGCTTTGGCCGTGACTCAGGGAAAGTTTAAGGGGAAACCAAAAGGATCCTGGAACCCCAAGAAGGTAAAGGATAAAGAAGGGAACGACGTAATGGATATGCCATGTCACATCCACACGAAGAAAGACGAAGAGGGAAATATCATCTACCCGAAGCACACCACTCGCCAATGTCAACTCCTGATCCAGCAGTTTTAGGGAAAACAGTCTAAGGACAAGGAGAAGGAGTCGGACAAGGCTGAAGACAAGGAGGACAGTGAGGAAGGATATCCGCATATCAACTCCACTCTGATGATCTTTGCAGATGTGGAAAGCAGGAGTCGACTGAAAGTCATTAACCGAGAGGTGAACATGGTTGCCCCAGCAAAAGCAAATTATCTGAAATGGTCTCAAATACCCATCACATTCGACCAATCTGATCACCCGACTCATATTGCCACCCCTGGGAGGCAAGCTTTGGTGGTCGATCCAGTTGTCGAAGGCACTCGACTGACAAAAGTGCTGATGGACGGTGGAAGCGGGCTGAATTTGTTGTATGCAGACACACTGAAAGGAATGGGCATTCCGATGTCCCGACTGAGCACTAGTAACATGAGCTTTCATGGAATTATACCAGGGAAGAAAGCCGAGTCACTCGGCCAAATAGCTTTGGACGTGGTGTTTGGTGATTCGAAACATTTTCGCAAAGAAAAGTTGACGTTTGAGGTCGTGGATTTCCAGAGTGCATATCATGCCATTTTGGGGAGACCAGCTTACGCACGGTTCATGGCTCGACCATGTTACGTGTACCTCAAATTGAAGATGCCCGGCCCCAAAGGAGTGATCACTGTCACCGGTGATCGGAAAAAGGCAGAAGAGTGCTTTCAGAAGGGCTCAAAGATTGCCGATTCCCAGGTGACAGCGGTCGAGTTCTAAGAATACAAGCAAAATGCAGATCCGAGTGACTTGCTGCGATCCAAGAAACCCGCCACAGAGTCTGCATTTCAGTCGTCCGGTGAGACGAAGCCTGTTCACATTCACCCGACCGACCCCGATGCAGCTCCGACCCGCATCTCCACAACACTCGACCCAAAATAGGAAGAAGCGCTCATCCAGTTCCTCCGTGAGAACTGGGACATTTTTGCATGGAAGCCCGCTGACATGCCAGGTGTTCCCAGGGGACTGGCTGAGCATCGCCTAAGAGTCGACTCGTCTGCAAAACCAGTCAAAGAGCATCTTCGGCGGTCCGCCGTCCAGAAGAGAAAAGCCATTGGTGAGGAAGTGGCTCGACTGTTGGCGGCAGGATTTATCCGAGAGATATACCACTCCGAGTGGCTCGCTAATGTCGTCATGGTTCCTAAGAAGGACAAGTCGCTCCGAATGTGCATTGATTTCAAGCACATCAACCGGGCCTGCCCGAAAGATCATTTTCCTCTCCCTCGCATAGATCAAATTGTTGACTCGACCGCGGGATGCGAGAGGCTGTCTTTTTTAGATGCCTACTCCGGGTACCACCAGATCCGTCTGTACGGACCCGACGAGGTAAAAACAGCTTTCATCACTCCATTCGGGTGCTTCTGCTATATCACCATGCCATTCGGCCTCAAGAATGCCGGAGCCACATTTATGCGAATGATTCAGAAGTGTCTACTCACTCAAATCAGTCGGAATGTGGAAGCATATATGGATGATATCGTTGTCAAGTCACGAAAAGGTTCCGAGCTGCTCGCTGATCTCGCCGAAACATTTGCCAACCTCAGAAGATATGATATCAAGCTCAATCCATCAAAGTGCACATTTGGAGTTCCTGGTGGCAAGTTACTCAGTTTTCTCGTTTCCGAACGGGGAATCGACGCTAACCCAGAGAAGATTGGCACTATTCTCCGAATGAAACGCCCTGTGCGAGTGCACGATGTCCAGAAGCTTACTGGATGCTTGGCCGCATTAAGTCGATTCATCTCACGACTCGGTGAAAAGGCATTGCCTCTTTACCGACTGATGAAGTACTGTGCTTACGGTCGAGCGGGAAGAAGAAGGAAAAGCTCTCAAAGTTCAGCGCCCAGTGTATTATTTGTCTGAAGTCTTGACTCCATCCAAGCAGAGATGTCCTCATTATCAGAAGCTTGTGTATGGAATATACATGACCACAAAGAAGGTTGCTCATTATTTTTCTGATCATTCCATCACAGTCGTCAGCGACGCCCCACTATCAGAGATTTTGCACAACAGAGATGCAACTGGTCGAGTGGCCAAATGGGCGATTGAACTTCTTCCCCTTGATATCAAGTTTGAGGCAAAGAAAGCCATTAAGTCCCAGGCAATAGCAGATTTCCTCGCCGAGTGGATTGAACAACAGCAGCCGACTGAAGTTCACTCGGAGCATTGGACCATGTTCTTTGATGGCTCTAAGATGTTGAATGGTTCCGGTGCTGGGGTTGTCCTGGTTTCCCCCAGAGGAGATAAGCTCAGATATGTGCTCCAGATTCACTTTGATTCCTCCAACAATGAGGCAGAATATGAGGCCCTCTTATATGGGTTGCGCATGACCATTTCACTCGGCGTCCGTCGCCTGATGGTCTATGGCGACTCGGATTTAGTGGTCAACCAGGTGATGAAAGAGTGGGACGTGAGAAGCCCAGCCATGACTGGATACTGCAGTGCAGTGAGGAAGCTGGAAAAGAAGTTCGAGGGGTTGGAGCTCCATCATATACCCCGACTGAAAAATCAAGCAGCTGATGATCTAGCAAAGATAGGTTCCAAGAGAGAAGCCGTTCCGAGTGGTGTGTTCTTGGAGCATATACACACTTCGTCAGTCAAAGAAGATCCTTTCACCGAAGAAACTCCACAGCCCAAGAGTGCCACAGATCCGACTGAGGTTGAAGTCCCAGCGGTGGTCGACTTGATCATGGAGGTCTTGGTGGTCATTCCCGACTGGACAGTTCCATACGTCGCGTATATCCTGAGAAAAGAGCTTCCGGAGGATGAGGAAGAGGCTCGACAGATCGTCCGTCGATCTAAGGCCTTTACCGTAATCAAAGGACAATTGTACAGAGAAAGCGCGACTGGAGTTGGTCAGAAGTGCATAACACCAGAAGAAGGTCGACTCATCCTCAATGATATCCACTCGGGAACCTGTGGTCATCATGCGTCCTCTCGGACCATCGTGGCCAAAGCATACCGAGCCGGATTTTACTGGCCAAAGGCGAATGAGATGGCAAAAGAGATAGTGGATAAGTGCGAGGGATGTCAGTTCTACTCGAATATGTCGCACAAGCCTGCGTCGGCTCTGAAGACCATCCCACTCGTCTGGCCTTTCGTAGTATGGGGACTGGACATGGTCGGTCCTTTGAGAACAGGACGAAGTGGCTTCACGCATGTACTGGTGGCAGTCGACAAGTTCACCAAGTGGATCGAGGCTAAACCAATCAAGAACCTTGACACCGGTACTGCTGTTAGCTTCATCAGGGAACTAATATTCAGATATGGAGTCCCGCACAGCATCATTATGGATAATGGGTCGAACTTTGACTCGGAGGAATTCAGAGATTTCTGCAACTCCCAAGGCACACGAGTCGACTACGCTTCAGTCGCCCATCCGCAGTCGAATGGACAAGCAGAGCGAGCTAATGGACTGATTCTTAAGGGATTGAAGCCCCGACTGATGCGTGATCTCAAACACGCGGCTGGAGCTTGGGTCGACGAACTTCCCTCAGTGCTTTGGGGGTTGCGGACCACACCTAATCGGTCGACCGGAAGAACTCCATTCTTCTTGGTCTACGGAGCTGAAGCAGTCTTGCCGAGTGATCTTCTCCACAATGCTCCTCGAGTTGAAATCTACAACGAAGCAGAGGCTGAACAAGCGCGGCAGGACGCAGTCGACCTTTTAGAGGAAGAAAGGGAGATGGCTCTGATCCGGTCGACCATCTACCAACAAGATTTGCGTCGTTTCCACGCCAGAAATGTGAGAGGTCGAGCCTTCCAGGAAGGAGATTTAGTTCTCCGAGTGGATCAGCACAAACCACACAAGCTTGCTCCTTCTTGGGAAGGTCCCTTCATCGTCACCAAGGTTCTCCACAACGGGGCGTACCGTCTTTACAACGTCGAGCATAATATCGACGAGCCCCGAGCTTGGAACGCGGAACTACTCCGCCCATTTTATACTTAAGTTTTATCACTCGGATGAGTTGCAATAAAGTACTTCTGTAGTTCATGGACCTCAAAATAATAGTGTCATAGTTCCTCCATAATTTCTGTCACTTTTTATTTTTTGTCCAATAAAATTCCCCCTCAGTGGGTGACTTAGCCGCGAATCCGTTTCGCCTAAGTTTGTAAAAATCCTACCGAGTGGTGAGCCAGACTCCCACTCGGGGGCTTAGCTGCGAATCCGTTTCGCCTAAGTTATCAAAATCCTATCGAGCGGTAAGCCAGACTTCCACTCGGAGGCTTAGCTGCAGTCCAAGGACTCGCCTAAGTTTGTCAAAATCCTACCGAGTGGAGAGCAAACCTCTCACTCGGGGGCTTAGCTGCAGTCCAAGCACTCGCCTAAGTTTTAAAAATCCTACCGAGTGAAGAGCAAACCTCTCACTCGGAGGCTTAGCTGCAGCCCAGTGCTAGCCTAAGTTATCAAAATCCTACCGAGTGGTAAGCCAGACTTTCACTCGGGGGCTTAGCTGCAGCCCTGTGCTCGCCTAAGTTGTAAAAAATCCTATCGA
>NC_041388.1:333708520-333800867 GCF_002162155.2 Triticum dicoccoides
AGTTTTAAAAATCCTACCGAGTGAAGAGCAACCCTCTCACTCGGAGGCTTAGCTGCAGTCCAAGCACTCGCCTAAGTTATAAAAATCCTACCGAGTGAAGAGCAAACCTCTCACTCGGAGGCTTAGCTGCAGCCCAGTGCTAGCCTAAGTTATCAAAATCCTACCGAGTGGTAAGCCAGACTTTCACTCGGGGGCTTAGCTGCAGCCCTGTGCTCACCTAAGTTGTAAAAAATCCTACCGAGTGAAGAGCAACCCTCTCACTCGGAGGCTTAGCTGCAGTCCAAGCACTCGCCTAAGTTATAAAAATCCTACCGAGTGAGGAGTAAACCCCTCACTCGGAGGCTTAGCTGCAGCCCAATGCTCGCCTAAGTTATAGAAATCCTACCGAGTGGTAAGCCGGGCTTCCACTCGGAGGCTTAACCGCAGCCCAGTGCTCGCCTAAGTGGACTAAAGAATAAGTCGATTGCAGTAAAGGCGCCTTGCTTTGAACCTGCAAAAGACATTTCGAGCCAAAAGCAATCGTATTCAAGCACCAAATTCAAGTTTGAATCGATATCTAAAAGAACCGAAAGTGCTCAGGCGTTAAGCCTGTTAAGGTTTATCGGTTACAATTTCACTCGGCATACCGAGGCAAATTTAAAGCGTCGAGCCAGAAGAAGTTTTTTACCCCTCCTATGGAGGGCTGGAAGGTGCAACGAATTCATCAAGGTCAATTCCGTCGGCGATCCGAGTGGCGGCCGCAAGGAAAGTTTCCATAAAGGACCTGAAGTCGTGTTTCTTGGTGTTGGCCACCCGAAGGGCCGCCAGCTTCTCTTCTCGCGCATATTTACAGTGGACTCGGGCCAGACACAAAGCGACATCTGCACCACACCGGGCCGAGGACTTCTTCCATTCCTGCACTCGACCAGGGATCGTGTTCAAGCGGGCCATCAGCGACTCAAGGTCATTCTGAAGTGTCTCCTCAGGCCAGAGCGTCGAGTCGATGCGAGATGTGGCGGCCTTCAGCCTTGCGAGATAGTCCACGACAGCTGCAACACGAGACTCCAGTCGGAAAACATCCATGGCAACTTCGTCGTTCACCGGAGAATTGACGGGGTCGAGGTTTGGCTCCAGCCGGCTAGTTTCTTCTTCAAAGTTTTGACAAAATTCTGCAAGGATGATCACTAAGTCAAGGGGATGGTCGAATGGAAAAACCACAATTGGAAATGTTTGCCGAGCATAGAGGTTTACCTTCAAGCATAAGAAACAGCTTCTTGGCAAGACCACTCAGGAAGGCCTCCAGATCATTTTTCTTCCCAGTCAACTTACTGACTTGGTCGGTTAGGGCAGCTTTATCAGTTTTTAGTCGACTGACCTCCTTGTTGGCGATCCCAAGAGCATCTTTCAGATTGGTATTGTCTTGTTCAAGCTTGGTGACTGAAGCTAACTTCTCGTCAGCAAGCTTGATCTTCTCAGCTAGTTCGAGGTCTTTCTTCTGTTGGGCCTCCCTTACCTTACCTGCAAGTTACAGCAAGATCAGATTTTAAAACAAGCAAGGGGAAAAGCAGTCGTCAGGGTCTCACCAAACATACCTTCGGTCTCCTCCTTTGCCTTCGTCAGCTTCTCCTGAACCAGCTTCAAGCTCAGCTCGAGTTGAGTGTGCTTGTTTTCCAGCTCAGAGTAGCGAGCCACAAGATCACAGGAGTTCTGCGAAGAACCAATCGACTAAATGTCAAATATAATTCACTTCCGAGTGAAAAAGGAAAAATCACACGTTTCTAAGACTACAGCCGAATACAAGCATTCGACCGTAGTCTCGGGGACTACACCCAGTGGGTGCACTCAGCGTGCCCCCACTAATCCTGTTGAAGACAAAGTCGACCAGTCGACCTCAAAAAAAAAGAGAGAGATGTATTCTTTAAGACTGTAATCAACTGCAAGCAGTCGACCACAGTCTCGGGGACTACACCCAGTGGGTGCACTTAGCGTGCCCCCACCGGTTTGTGAAATCCAGTCGACATAGTCGACTAACAGAAAGATTGACATCATAAAAGCGGGTGCACTCAGTGTGCCCCCGCTAACACGGAGTTTAATCGACACACTCGGCATAGTCGACTGACAGAAAGATTGACATCATAAAGCCTAAGGTCGACTGCCAGCAGTCGACCTTAGCCTTGGGGACTACACCCAGCGGGTGCACTCAGCGTGCCCCCGCTAACACAGAGTTTAATCGACACACCCAGTGGGTGACTACTATAAATTCCGGAAAGGAAAAGTTTTTGGTAGCATATCCAACAGAACAAACGGTGGTCGACTGACCTGAACATTGCTTTGGAGGGCAGAACTGGCGTCATAAGCTGCCTGGCTCGCATCCCGGATGGTCTTCAACTGCTCCATCATGATTCCCGCCTGGCGTATTGCCTCCTTCGCCGCGCCAGCTTGGTCCTCTGGGACGTGGTGCGTCGTGAAGAGGGAGGGCTGCTGAGCACTCGTCAATGGATCTGCGAAGGACACCGTGTGTCGAGTGGTGTTCTCTTCCTCCGCAATCAGAATCTCAGGCGCCGTCACATCCTGGGGCACCTTGCTGGCAGACGCTTTCCTACTCCTTCTGCGCTTCAGCGGTTCCTCATCCTCATCATCATCAGGGAGATTGATAACAGCGTTGGGTGGAGCTACGGAGAAGAATCAGGATCAGAGATCGCGAGTCAGTCGACTAAAAACGGCGTTAAGAATATAGTACCTGGTTTTGAAGTCGCTGCGTCCTCCATCTCATGGTCATCAGCCCGGGCTGAGGTCTCAGAAGTAGCAGCACTGCAACTCCAAAGAATCAGTCGACTAACTTCAGCGTCAACCAGAGACAAAGTTCACACAAAATAAGAAGACTTAAGCAGCACGATTACCCTGATATGGTAGGGATGGACACCTTCATCTTTGGCAGGAGCTTGATCGGCTTCGACGAGGCCGCCCTGGGCTGCTTCGGCGCCTTTTCAGTCGGCACTGGAGAGGTGGTCCGAGGGCGTTTGGTCGACTGAGCGGCGGTCGCAACCCCCTTACCACGTTCAGTCGAAGGGTCATGGACAAGCTTCGACCGCCTTTCCGAGCGCGGTGGTACGACCTCCTCCTCCTCTTCTTCCTCGTCTTCAACGTCATCTTCATCACCGTCATCATCGTCATCGTCATCATCATCCTCTGCAATGTCCGAGTCCCATTCCTCCTCTTCCTGGCTCTCGCCCCCACTCGCCTCACCCTCCTCAGTCGGAGCTTGTGCCCCATTGGGCATCGAGTACAGCTCGGTGAGGGCCTAGCAGATATCAAGACAAGGATCAATCGACCAATCGGCAGGATAAACAGAAATGAATGTGACAAGAACACAGTGGAGAGCAGAGCAGGCGTACCTTGTTTGGATCGCTGTTGTGGTCGAGTGGAGGAATCCTTCTGGCTCCGCGTGGGTTATCCTTGTTTCCGGTAACGGCTACCATCCATCTTTCCAGTGTGACATCGTCGACTGCTTCTGGATGGACTCGAGTCTCGTCTTTAGTCCCACAGTACAACCACATGCAGTGGCTTCGGAACTGAAGGGGCTGGATGCGACGCCTAAGGAAGACCTCCAGGAGATCCATGCCCGTCACTCCCTCCCGAACCAACTGCACCACGCGCTCCATCAACATCTTCACGTCAGCTTTCTCCTCCGGAATCAACTTCAGAGAGGAGGGCTTGTTCACTCGGTCCATGGTAAACTGAGGGAGTCCACTCGACTGCCCCGGCGTCGACTGGTCCTGGCAGTAGAACTAGGTCGACTGCCAGCCTCTGACTGACTCGGGAAAGGTCATGGGCGGGAAGGTGCTCTTGTTCCTCACCTGGATCCCTAGACCCCCACACATTTGGACGACTCGGGTTCTTTCATCGCCTGGGCTCGCCTTCTTCACGGTCTGAGAGCGACACGTGAATATATGCTTGAACAAACCCCAGTGCGGTCGACAGCCCAGGAAACCCTCACACATGGACACGAACGCGGCAAGATAGGCGATAGAATTTGGGGTAAAGTGGTGGAGCTGCGCTCCAAAGAAGTTCAAGAAGCCACGGAAGAAAATACTCGGCGGCAAAGAAAATCCACGATCAACATGGGTGGCCAAGAGCACACACTCACCCTCTTCTGGCTGGGGCTGCCATTCCTTCCCCGGAAGCCTCGCAGCTCCATGAGGGATCAAGACCTCGTTGGCCATGTCGAGGAGATCTTTTTCTGTGATGGTCGACTGGATCCAGTCTCCTTGGACCCAGCCCTTCGGCAGGCGGGATCTGGACGAAGACCCGCCGCGGCTGGTAGATCTCCCCTTTGCCTTCTCCGACGCCGACGCCTTCTTCGCACGTTCCAGCGCCGCCGTCTTCTCCTTGGCCATGGTTGCCGGCGAGATGCGCGAGGGGAAGTTGTGCGGGGGCAAGAGCGAGCGCGCTGGACGGAGATGAAGGGAGCAGAGAGAGAGAGAGAATGCTGAGGCACAGTACAAAAATCCTCGCCGGGCGCATTTATAAGGTCCCTTCCGAGTGGATGACAGGTGGGCCCGGTCGATCTAATCATATCCAGGAACAGTTATGCAGACGGGATACATGGCGAAGAAAGCGGCGCGGAGATCGAGGCGTCTATGTCCCGTCCCATCCGAACGCCGCGGTCCGCTCTGCTTCGCGCGCGTCCCCAAATTTCGCATCCCGCGGAATCCGCGAACGGCAGATCAGTCTGTCAGACGCGGGGTTTCCCGCGATCCGTCGCTCGGGGATCGTCGAAGCCCGAAAGATCACTCGACGAAGGAAGAGAATGGATCGAGTCGACTGAAGACAAGTTGCTCACCATCGACGAAGAGATTCTTTGGTCCAGAACAACGCACGACCAGAGTGCAAAGGTTAATCGGAAACGACATCAACTCCTTCCTCACTCGAAGCCTCAATCCATTCGGGGGCTAATGATGGGGTCATGTACCTAGGGTAGGGTCATGGACCTGATCTAAGTACCTTACCCAAGGACACCCTTAGCAGAGGTCGCCTTCCAGTCGACCAACGAGGGACTCACTCGACTGACTTGAAGGACTCGACCACGAAGACTCACTCGACCACCAGAAGGTCAAGAAACACTCTACACTGCAACGGCCTGTAATTAAGTAGACTTTATGGTAGTAAAGACACTTTATGTGGGGCGTTATCAGTAACGCCCCGGACTTAACTCACCTTAAACCCTCTCCTACGTGGGCTGACTGGGGTCCCGGCGCACTCTATATAAGCCGCCCCCCTCCACAGGTAGAGGGGTTCGGCACCTTGTAACTCCTATACTCATAATCCACTCGACCGCCTCCGGGCTCCGAGACGTAGGGCTATTACTTCTTCCGAGAAGGGCCTGAACTCGTACATCCCTTGTGTTTACAACCTCTCCATAGCTAGGACCTTGCCTCTCCATACCTACCCCCACACTCTACTGTCAGGCTTAGAACCACGACAGCAGCTTCAAGCTAATCAAGATCTGCTAGCTGACAGATGGACTGAAGTCCTCGGGGCCGAGGAATATAAACTCGAGCGCCCCTCCAAGAATTACCCAAAGTGCAGGTTACTACCCCGACTGGAGGAAGAAGCGTATGATACGGCTGATCGGCCAACTCGTGGCCGCGATAGAGAGGCATTCCGGCCAAAAGCTCAGCCTCCACCCCGATGCCATTCAAATAAAAAGGCATGGGGAGATATGCCAGACCTGCGAGACATATTGGAGGACAAAGAAAAACATGAAAGATCGATCTACGGATCACGAGGGCGCATTACTCTGCAAGACGATAAACGTCACGCCGGATACAGTAAAAGAAAATCCGTCCGGGCCGAACACAGCGGACAAGACCCATTCGAGCTGCGTCGCGATATAGCCCAATGCAGAGGCGCCGCACACCCCTTATGCTTCACAGACGAAGTAATGGAACATCAATTCCTAGAAGGTTTCAAACCTGTAAATATTGAATCATACGACGGCACAACAGATCCCGCAGTATGGATTGAGGATTTCCTCCTCCACATCCACATGGCCCGCGGTGATGACTTACACGCCATCAAATACCTCCCACTAAAACGCAAAGGACCAGCGCGGCATTGGCTTAACAGCTTGCCAGCAGACTCCATTATCTCTTGGGAAGATCTGGAAGCCGCATTCCTCAACAACTTTCAGGGCACTTATGTGCGACCACCATACGCCGATGACTTGAGCCACATAATTCAGCAGCCAGAAGAGTCAGCCAGGCAATTCTGGACTCGGTTTCTTACGAAGAAAAATCAAATCGTCGACTGCCCGGATGCGGAGGCCTTAGCGGCTTTCAAACACAACATCCGAGACGAGTGGCTAGCCTGGCACCTTGGTCAGGAAAAGCCGAAATCTATGGCAGCTCTCATGATGCTCATGACCCGCTTTTGTGCGGGAGAAGACAGCTGGCTGGCTCGCAGTAATAACATATCAAAGAACCATGGTACCTCAAATACCAAGAACGGCAATAGCAGGTCACGTCGCAACAAACATAAGCGCCGCATTAACAGCAAAAATACTGAGGATACGGTAGTCAATGCCGGATTCAAAGGCTCTAAACTCGGTCAGCGGAAAAAGCCATTCAAACAAAGTATGCCGGGTCCGTCCAGCTTGGACCGTATACTCGATCGCTCGTGTCAAATACACGACACCCCAGACAAGCCATCCAATCACACTAACATGGATTGTTGGGTGTTCAAGCAGGCCGGCAAGTTAATTGCCGAAAACAAGGACAAGGGGCCGCATAGCAATGACGAGGAGGAGCCCCGGCGGCCGCACACTGGAGGACAGAAGAGGTTTCCCCCGCAAGTACGGACGGTGAACATGATATACGCAACCCACATCCCCAAGAGGGAGCGGAAGTGTGCGCTCAGGGACGTATATGCGTTGGAGCCAGTCGCCCCAAAAGTTCAACCCTTGGTCCTCCTGCCCGATCACCTTCGATCGCAGGGACCACCCCACTAGTATCCATCATGGCGGATTCGCCGCACTGGTCCTAGACCCAATCATTGACGGATCTCACCTCACTCGAGTCCTTATGGACGGCGGCAGCAGCCTGAACCTGCTTTATCAGGACACAGTGCGCAAAATGGGTATAGACCCCTCAAGGATCAAACCCACAAAAACGACCTTTAAGGGCGTCATTCCAGGTGTAGAGGCCCATTGCACAGGCTCAATTACACTGAAAGTGGTCTTCGGATCCCTGGATAACTTCCGAAGCGAAGAGTTAATCTTCGATATAGTCCCGTTCCGCAGTGGTTATCACGCGCTGCTCGGGCGAACCGCATTTGCTAGATTCAATGCGGTACCACATTATGCATACCTCAAGCTCAAGATGCCAGGACCTCACGGAGTTATTACAGTCAATGGAAACACAGAGCGCTCTCTCCGAATAGAGGAGCACACCGCAGCCCTCGCAGCAGAAGCGCAAAGCAGCCTCTCAAGGCAATCAACCAGTTCGGTGCTTCACAGCCCGGACACCTTCAAGCGCGCTCGGGGCAATCGGCAAATAGACCGCCTGGCGCAATCTGAGCTCGCGTTGCAATACAGCGGCCACCCCAATCCCAGCCCAACGGCGAAACTCATGCCGCGCGTACATAATTACGCATTAAAAATACCATGGGCACAGGTGGGGAGGGGGGCACAACTGCGGCACGCCCCAAGACGCGGCCTAAACCGCACTAGGGGCTTCCCGTTTGGTTATTTTTCTTTCAGGACCTTAATCTCTGGAAACACTGTCCGACAGCACTATTGCCGAACACATGATGCAGCAACGAAGGAGGCAGACAACTACGTTATACCACGGAATTCCCAGGTTGATTACAGTAACGAGTGAAATATTCAATTTAATATCATTCCTCAGCTTGCCCTTGGAAGGGACATAGTCCTTGTCTTTGCTTATCGCACTATCTGTATCACTCCGCTTTAACGCAATTTTTTAATAAACAATCCATGACATTACGACTATTATTGCATTCTTGTCATATATATATATATATATATATATATATATATGTGTGTGTGTGTGTGTGTGTGTGTGTGTGTGTGTTCATTAGTGACGCCTTGCAACCATACACTCTGGTACGGCCAATACCCCAGGGGCTTACGTACCCCACAATAACAGTGTGAAAAGTCCGAACACTTCCACAAGTGTGGCACCCCGAACTTATAGCATTATATGCATCAGCTCCGAATCATGTCTTTGGTCAAAATGTTGGGTTTGCCCAGCTCCTATGTTTTGGTACCTTACGTTCCGCTCTATCGGCTAAGGTAGCGCTAGGAGAACTATTGCGATTGTGCCCTTGTTCTGCTGGGTCCAGCACCTCAGTAGAGAAAGCTAAAACTGACTGTCATGATAAGGCGAGAGACTGGTCGCTGTTCGGCGAGGTTTTCGAGTCCCTAAAGACTTATGCCGCTTAGAGCGAGGGGCCGGCCCTGTCCGGCTCAAAGGCGTGTATTGCGCCCGAATTCGGCCTTCCAAATACTAGGGGCTTCGCCGAAATTTAAAATTATAGAATTCTATGGCTAAGTGAGAGTGATAAAGCATTATTAGTCCGGTTGCCTTGTTCGCTATGCTGAGCACCTCCCTCGAAGGACCCAAACATGGGAACAAGAGTGCTCAGGTTTATCCCGAACACCCCAGCACTCGTGGCATGGGGGCAGAAGCCGAGGACTAGCCATCTCTCAGATTGGATAAACAGCCAAACAGAAGGTAATATTTTAAATTCAAACAAGCGTTGCATAGCGCGTATGAAACAAGTTTTCATAAATACAGGATAAAACGAGCAAGTCTCATTCAAATATTACATCTTTTGAACACTCATCCGCGATAAGACGAGCACCCGGCAGAACACCCTCGTAGTACATCTCGGGGTGGCGGTGCTCCTTGCCCTCCGACGGCTCCTCCTTGATCAGCTTCACGGAGTCTAGCTTGACCCACTGCAATTTCACACGGGCGAAAGCCCGGCGTGCACCATCAATGCAGACAGATCGCTTAACGACCTCCAGCCATGGGCAGGCATCCACAAGCTGCCTCACCAAGCCGAAGAAGCTGTTCGGAAGGGCGTCGCTAGGCCATAGCCGGACTATAAAGCTCTTCATGGCCTGATCGGCCGCCTTATGTAGCTCGACCATCTGATTCAGCTAGTCGCTCATTGGCACCGGATGTCCGGCCTCAGCATACTGAGACCAGAACAGCTTCTCCGTCGAGCTTCCGTCCTCGGCCTGGTAAAATTGTGCGGCATCGGACACACTGCGGGGCAAATCTGCGAATGCTCCTAAAGAGCTCCGGATCCGGGTAAGTAATCGGTAATTTACTTTTACGTGCTTGCTTTGCATATAGAAAGCCTTACCCGCTGCTATCTTCTTCATCGCGTCGATCTCTTGGAGGGCCTTTTTGGCTTCGGCCTTGGCACTTTTTACACTCTCGAGGGCCGCGGCAAGCTCAGACTCCCGCGTCTTTGAGTCAAGCTCCAACGCCTCGTGCCTTGCCACGAGAGCCTGGAGCTCTTGTTGCACCTCGCCCACCCGAGCCTCGTGCTTCTCTCACTCGGTCCGCTCCTTGGCCGCTTTATCTTCGGCCTTGGTTAGCGTTTGCTTCAGGGTCGCCACCTCGGTCGTGGCCCCTGGCAAACATACGATGATCCTATAATTTTGCAGTCGCGCCCTCTTTTATATATACATATCTATAGACAAGGTATTACTTACCCTTGTTCTCCTCGAACTGCCTCTTGGCAAGGCCGAGCTCTTTCTTGGACCCCTCGAGGTCCTGCTTCAGTACGGCGACCTCCGTAGTCAGTGCGGCGGACGCCAGCAGTGAAGCCTGCATATGCATATTGACACACTTATATTAGACTCCTGCGATATTATTTGATCCTCTGTTCGGCTTTTCTTTGTGAACACCGAACAAAGCATCAGGGGCTACTATCTATGCGGTAATATTCCTACTACATTTTAAAACACTTACCTCGAAGCCTGTTAGAAGGCTGGCACAGGCTTCAGTCAATCCACGCTTGGCGGATTGAACCTTCTGGATCACCGCACTCATGATAGTGCGGTGCTCCTCGTCGATGGAAGCGGTGCGAAGCGCTTCCAGCAGATTGTCCGGTGCCTCTGAATGGACAGAGGTCACCGGCACAGGCGTCTTGCCCCTCTTAGATGGAGGCCGCCTGCCCAAGCCTGGAACCGCTGGAGGTTCCGGCGCGGTGTTCGGCGAGCCGAACTCTGAGCTCTCAGGGGCCCTGTCCCCTCGGCTCCCGGAGTCCGGAAGGTCGCCTTGAGGCGCCTCCGGGACTGTCTCCCCTCGATCCGGTGCCTCTTGAGACAACACCTCGGTGTCGTCGGTAGGATAAGGGGAGGTGGCAGTCAGGACTGGATCGCTGTCCATGTCCGACGAGCCCAAGGAGTCGTCCGATGATACCTCAATATTGGCTCGTGGCGGCCTGCATAATTATGTTCGGCGTTAGGGAAAGCAGTGCGACAAAGGAATCCTATGAGTTACTCTAGTATCCGAATACTTACGATCTCCCCGGGGGCTTGGCCCTGGGCAACCACTCGTCTTCGCCTTCGTTGGCGGCGGTGGAACTGTCTGAAAGGAGAGTCCTTCCCTTCTTGGACCCTTCGGCCTCCCCAGTTGGGGCGGCCTTCCTTTTCTTGTCTCCCCCGCCTGGAGGGGGAGCATCTTCTTCTTCCTCCTCGTCTTCGGGGAAGGAGTGTGCCGCAGAATTATCGGACGATGAGTCTGATAACACCTGGCGCCGGGAACTCATTCTGGTTCCCTTGGCCTTCTTGGTCTTCTCCGGCACCTTGTAAGAAGTCGGAGTCAGCATCTCCGTCAGGAGAGCGCCCGCAGTATCTTTGGGCAAAGGGGTCGGACAGTCGATCTGCCCCGACATCTCCACCCAGTCCTGTCAAAGGCATGGAGATTAGACCCCGCACATAATTAAGCTAGGGAAAATAAATGTCTTACGGGACATACTGAACTCACCGAACGCGCTAGGCGCTTTGCGCTTAGTCTGCGGTACTCGGCGAGAGAAGGAGGGACCTCGGCGCCCTTGAACAGCACCTTCCAGACGTCCTTGTGCGTCGTATCAAAGAGCTCGCTCAGAGTATGGTGTCGGGCCGGGTTGAACTCCCACAAGGTAAAATCCCGTTGTTGACACGGGAGGATCCCGCGGATGAGCATAACTTGGACTATGTTGACAAGCTTGAGCTTCTTGCTCGCCATACTCCGGATACATTTCTGGAGTCCATCCAGCTCCACCGACGAACCCCACGAAAAGCCCTTCTCTTTCCAAGAATTGAGCCGTGTAGGGAATCCGGATCGAAACTCGGGGGTTGCCACCCATTTGGCGTTGCGCAGCTCGGTGATGTAGAACCACGCTGATTGCCATCCCTTTATTGTCTCCACGAAGGAGCCTTCGAGCCATATGACGTTGGGCATCTTGCCCACCATGGCTCTGCTGCATTCTTCTTGTTGGCCTCGTACCACCTTCGGCTTGATATTGAAGGTCTTTAACCACAGCCCGAAGTGGGGCCGGATGCGTAGGAAAGCCTCACACACGACGATGAACGCCGAAATGTTGAGGATGAAGTTCGGGGACAGATCATGAAAGTCCAGCCCGCAGTAGAACATGAGACCACGGACGAATGGATGGAGGGGAAACCCTAGTCCGCGGAGGAAGTGGTGAAGGAAAACTACCCTCTCGTGAGGTTCCGGGGTAGGGACGATCTGCCCCACAGCGGGCAGCCGATGCGCGATGTTCGCGGCTAAGTATCTGGCTCCGCGCAGCTTCTTGATGTCTCCCTCCGTGACGGAGGAGACCATCCACCTGCCTCCCGCTCCGGACATGGTTGGAGAAGGTTGAGGTGGGAAGTGTGGACTTGGGCGCTAGATCTCGAGTGTGCGAAAACGGATGAGCAAGGGAGGAAGAAGGCGTGGATAGAAAGGTGAATCCTTACCCCTTTATATGGGCGGACGAAACTAAGCGTCCCCACTTGCCTGATAAAACTCTCTTATCCCCCAAGAGCCGTAATGGATGGCGCGGTTGGGTTACCCACGCCCGTATTGATGAGAATCCCGTAATAAGGGGACACGATCTCTGCTTTGACAAGACGTGTTGAAAAATTGCCTCGCGTTATGTGAGGGGCTGGTTGAAGGAAACGGTTCAAATAATCACTGGGTCATGACATAACGTCATGCTGCCAAAACAAGCCAGCAAACTAGATCTGCGAAAATATTATTCTCTCTACGGTGGAATGTGGAACTTATTTTGCAGGGTCGGACACTATCCTAGTATTCAAATTCTTCTGTTATGTATTCGGAGAAGGAACCCGCCTTGCAATGCCGAAGACAATACTGCGCGCCGAACTCATCGTCATTGAAACCTGGTTCAGGGGCTACTGAGGGAGTCCTGGATTAGGGGGTCTCCGGACAGCCGGACTATCTCCATTGGCCAGACTGTTAGACTATGAAGATACAAGATTGAAGACTTTGTCTCGTGTCCGGATGGGACTCTACTTGGCGTGGAAGGCAAGCTAGGCAATATGGATATGGATATCTCCTCCTTTGTAACCGACCTTGTGCAACCCTAACCCTCTCCGGTGTCTATATAAACCGAAGGGTTTTAGTCCGTAGGACAACAATCACAACATACAATCATACCATAGGCTAGCTTCTAGGGTTTAGCCTCTCCGATCTCGTGGTAGATCTACTCTTGTACTACCCATATCATCAATATTAATCAAGCAGGACGTAGGGTTTTACCTCCATCAAGAGGGGCCGAACCTGGGTAAACCATTGTGTCCCTTGCCCCCTGTTACCATCCAGCCTAGACGCACAGTTTGGGACCCCCTACCCGAGATCCGCCGGTTTTGACACCGACAGTGGGCATCCACTGCCATGTCTTCCCCGGCTCCGCATCGTCCCCTTCCTAGGCCTCGCTGTCATCCACCGCCCTGGTGCTCTCGGCATGGCGTGGTCAACGTGGTCAAGGAACGACTTCCATTGGAAGAGTACTATACATGGAGAGGCTGACAGCTGGGTCCACGGCGGCCGCAAGGAAGTGCCTCCTTATTACACGCAAAATAATTATTCCTCCACCTAACAGCAGGGACCCACCGAATGGGCCATCGTATTTCGCAAAAAAACGTTTCCCCCTAAATACTGGGACCCACCAGCTACATATTCGCACGCAATGAAGTGCATCCGGGCAAAAAAACGATTCGCCCCCCTCACTGCTAGGACCCACCAGCTACATCTTCGCACGCAAGGAAGTGCCTGATAGTCGGGACCCACCTGGTCAAAGCGTACGTAGCGTTGTCATTTTGGTCATGAACATGTACGTACATACTGGTCGATGTAGACGCGCACATGTCGTAGTAGAGGCGCGCACAAAGCATGTACATGTACGTACAGTGGCTAGTGTGCAAGAAAGAAAATACGGCCACGTACGTACATACGGGAGGGGTCTCGAACGCCTACTCGCGCATACGTACGGCCAGGGCTTGTGTACATGGCTGGGTTGGAAGAGAGAAACTGCGTCGTCGTCGTGTTCATGGAGAGGCAACGGAATGCGTCGTGTTCATCGGGAGGCAATGGAACGCATGGGAGCCAACTGGCTTGGACGGAACAGCCGATGGAAACGAGGCCTGGCGTACCGCACAACGGAGGAAACGGCCTTGTGTTCGACCGGCCACGTTCGAAACGGGATCCTGTTCATCGGGAGGGGTCTGGCGTACCGCAAAACGGAGGAAACGGACCTCCTATGGTCGAAATGGGGTCCTGTTAATCGGGAGGGGTGTGGCGTACCGCAAAATGGAGGAAACGGACATGTGTTGGAGCGCTACGGTCGAAACGGGGGTCCTGTTCATCAGGAGGGGTTTGGCGTACCACAAAACGGGACTCCACGGGATACTGTTCATCTCCACCGTCGACCCCCTCCAACCTCCACGGGCTACTGTTCATCCACCATCAACCTCCTCCAGCCTCCACCTGCGACTGTTCATCCACGGGCTCCTGTTCATCCAGCCTCCACTACGCGCTACTCCACCGGCTATTGTTCAACCATCCCTCTCCACGGGCTCATGTTCAACCACCCCTCCACGGGCTACTGTTCATCCAGCCCTCCACCATCTACTGTTCATCCAGCCCTCCACGGGGTGGTCCTGTTCATCCAGCCCTCCACGGGGTCTTGTTCATCTAGCCCCAACCGGCTCGATCGATCGGGGTCCTTTTCATCCAGAGGCAACACCACGGGGTCTTGTTCATCGACCCCCACCAGGAACTGTTCATCCAAACCCCCAGCAACGCTCACTGTTCATCCAGAGGCAGCATTGATCGGCTTCAGTTAGCAGCAGTAGCGAAGGATCGCTCGATCGGGTTCAGTTAACAGCCATCGATCGATCACTCGGGTTCAGTAACGCATAGCCTGCAGTGCAATTGCTCGGGTTCAGTAGGCGAACGCCTCGCTCGGGTTCAGTTAGAGTCCAACGCCTCGCACCCACGCGCATGCGTGTACGAGAGAAACACGCAAACCTCCGTGCATCACTCGGCCCCGACCACCCACCGTAACCGGGAACACCCCGATATTTTCCTCGCCCTCGCTTCTACCATGGTTTTTCCGTCATGGACGGCCCAAAGAATGTCATGCAGCTGCGTCTCCAGACCGCCCAGGACGAAAAGCCCATTTTCTGTCATGATTTTTTCTCATAGAAGTAGGAGCCCACCACATCTATGATGATACCGGGTTTTGTCACAATTATCATCATAGAAGTGTCATAAGTATGACAGAAAAATTTTGTTCGACCCAAAATGTCACGGATGTGTCTTTTTTTGTAGTGAATGTAGCATCTTTAGACTCCATAATCATACTGACCTTCACGTTGTGTACATTGCATTTCACCACTAGAAATCTATAGCCAACGCTATGCTTGGCATAGCCGAGAAAAACGCAATCCACAGTCTTTGGTCCCAATTTACGCTTTTTGGTTATGGACACGTTGATTTCGCCAAATAGCCCCAAGTGCGCAAGTAAAAGAGTGTAGTTATTTTATTTTCCCATTGCTCATAGGGAGTAGTCTCATTATCCTTCATGGAAACTTTATTCAGGACATGACATGGTGTCAATACAACCTCCCTCCACCATGCCTTGAATAAACCCGATGTATCTAACATGGTGTTAACCAAATCTGTTAGAGTACGTTTTTCCGTTTGGCAACCCTGTTTGACTAGGGTGAATAGGGAGGCGTCCTCTCATGAATAATACCATGTTTCACACAAAACAAATCGAACTCATTAGAAAAGTACTCTCCACCATGATCAGGCCGAACTCATTTTATTTTCTTTTCAAGTTGGTTCTCAACTTCTGCCTTATAGATTTTAAAGTAGTGTAGAACCTCATCCTTAGTACTCCCTCCATCCGAAAAAATTTGTCCCAAGCTTGTCCCTCAAATGGATGTATCTAGCACTAACTTGGTGCTAGATACATCTATTTGTGGGACAAGCTTTTTTGGACGGAGGAATTATTTAACAAATTCACATAGCAGAATCTAGTGGAATCATCAATTAACATCATGAAATATTTCTTTCCACCTTTAGTCAACACATATCATTCATCTTGCATAGATCTGAATGTATGAGCTCTAGTGCTACCAGGTGTCTCTCATTCGTAGGCTTGTGAGGCTTATGAGGTTGCTTAGCTTGCACACACGCATGACACTTGGAGCCTTTGGCTAAAGTGAAACTCGGGATTAAATCCATCTTGGCTAGCTGTGTCATACACCCGAAAATAATGTGACAAAGACGTGAATGCCAAATCTCATATTCGATCACATTAGAATGCATTTGGTTCACGACTTTATTATAGAAATCCTCCAAGAAAAGGCAGAACAAACCACAACAATCATATCCTTTTCCAACAAACAATCCATATCGAGATACGACTACTTTATTGGACTCAATACTAACTTAAACCCTTCTTTACATAGAAGGGGTCCACTAATGAAATTATTCTTGATTGTGAGCACATGTTGCACGTTCTTCAGTTGCATGATCTTTCCCGAAGTAAACTTCAGATTTACCGTGCCAACACCATGAACAGAAGCATGTGAGCCTAGAGCAATCTCATGCGACCTGGTAAGTAGAAAACAAAGACACATCAATGCACACATGAATATCGACCCCGGTGTCAACCCACCAAACGGTGGGCTGACAAACTGAAATTACGGTAAATAGATTATGATACCCAGATGCCTCATCATTGTTGCTCGGAGTGACATTGACAGCCTTGGAGTCCTGTCCTGGCTTCTTGTACTTGTTTGGGCACTTGCTTGCCAAGTGTTCCTCTGAACCATAAGTAAAGTAGTCATCTCTCTTTTTGTCTTTCTTCTTACCCTTCTTCTTGAAGGTAGTATTCTGCTGGATAGTGTTCTTTCCCTTGAACTTGTGGAAAATTCTTCTGCACCACATTGGCGCTAGAAGAACCCTCTGCCCCTTTCACGTGTGAGTCCTTTGCTCTCGAGTTCTGCTCAACACTTAGATGACCGATGACATCCACAACAGAGAGTTCATGTTTCAAGTGATTGAGAGAAGTAGTAAAGTTCAACCATCTAGGAGGGAGTTTTGCAATAATGCAACCCGCGAAAAACTTGTCCAGTAACTCACACTTCAAGAGCTCCAGCTCCTTAGCGACGCACCATTTCTCATAAGCTTGGTCCAATACAGAATGGTTATCAACCATCCTGTAATCATGGAACTGCTCCATGGCATATAGTTTGCATCCAGCATCGATTGCGCCAAACTTAGTTTCAAGCGCATTCCCCAAGTTTTTGGCAACACACATATGGAGATATGTATCAACCAAGTTTTCTCCAATCACAGTAAGAAAGGCTCCCACAAAGATGGTGGTTGCCACCCTAAACACATTCTCATGTTCAGGAGCAATCATTATTGTGGGAGACACACCACCAACCCAGAACACGTTCTTCAATGTGAGCCACAAGGTGGTCCGTGTCTGCCAACGCTTAAAATGTGTCTCGGTAAAATTTTCTAGTTTCAAAGTAGCGGCGAAGCGATGAGTCGAAAAGTGCTTAAAATAAGGTTTTTGGATTGATGGAAATATTAGCACCTTTTCGACTAATCTAATCCACGAGTATGCAGTAAACATGTCAAATACGGTATGCATCTCATGCTGATACCTAAGCATGTGAGAACGTACAGTGCATAGAATAAAAACATGTATGAACAACATATATACGACCATCACATGAACGAGCAAATAGGGGATGAACGAGTCATACCCTCCGGTTGGCCAGGCCAACGCGGTAGCGGCAGCCTCGGTAAGGGTCGAGGCCTTCTTCTTGGCGGCTTCATCATCAGCCATGGAGTTGATGCAAGGGAAGTAGTGGAAGCAGAGATGAACGGATCGGGAGTAGTCGCGTTGAGACGCTCCCTGATACATCTCCACCGTATGTATAATTTTTTTTATTGTTCCATGATATTATAGTACCAATCTTAGATGTTTTATATGCATTTGTATGCTATTTTATATCATTTTTTGGGACTAACCTATTAACCTGGTGCCTAGTGCCAGTCGCTGTTTTTTATTTGCTTGCTTTTGGTTTTTCAGAAAATCAATATCAAACGGAGTCCATACGGAGAAAAATCTTTTGATTAATTTTTTCTAGACCAGAAGGGACCCGCGAAGGTTCGGGAGAAGACCAGAAGAGCCACAAGGGAGCGACCTTGAGGGGCGCAACCGGGGGGGGGGGGCAGGCATGCCCCCTAGGCTCGTGGGCCCCTCGTGCCACCTCTTGACCTAATTACACCTCTATAAATTCTTAAATATTCCCAATACATCAGAGAGCCACCCAAAACACTTTTTCCACCGCCACAAGTTTCTGTTCTTTCGCGATCCCATCTGGAGGCCTTTTTGGCACCCTGCCAGAGGGGGAATCAATCACGAAGGGCTTATACATCATCCTTGCTGCCCTTCCGATGATGCGTGAGTAGTTTACTAGACCTACGGGTCCATCACTAGTAGCTAGATGGCTTCATCTCTCTCTCTTTGATCTTCAATACAATGTGCTCCTCGATGTTCTTGGAGTTCTACTTGATGTAATCTTCTTTTGCGGTGCGTTTGTTTTGATCACATGAATTGTGGGTTTATAATCAGATTATTCATGAATATTAATTGAGTCCTCTCTAAATTCTTTTATGCATGATTATTATAGCATTGTATTTCTCTCTGATGTATCTGTTTAGTTTGGCCAACTAGATTGATTTATCTTGCAATGGGAGAGGTGCTTTGTGATGAGTTCAATCTTGTGGTGCTCAATCCCAATGACAGAAAGGGACATGCACGTATTTGTATTGGCTCCATTAAGGATAAAAAGATGGGGTTTATTCATATTGCTTGGGTTTACTTTGTCTACATCATGTCATCTTGCTTAAGGCGTTACTTTGTTTTTATTAGTTTAATACCCTAGATGCATGCTGGACAACGATCGATGGGTGGAGTAATAGTAGTAGATGCAGGTAGGAGTCGGTCTACTTGTCTAGGACGTGATGCTTATATACATGATCATTGCCTTGAATATCTTCATAACTATGCGCCTTTCTACCAATTGCGTAGCAGTAATTTGTTTACCCACTGTATGTTTTGTGTTCGAGAGAGAAGCCTCTAGTGAAAACTATGGCCCCTGGGTCTACTTTTATCATATATAAAATCCAAAAATACCTTGCTGCACTTTCATTTATCCTATTTTATTTTGCAATTTATCTATTTGCCAACCACTACTAGATTTGATCCCTGCAAATAACCGCCGAGGGGATTGACAACTCCCTTGTTTGCATTGGGTGCAAGTATTTGCTTTTGTGTGTGTAGGTGCTGCTAACGTGGTTCTGTGTGGTTCTCCTACTGGATTAATAACATTGGTTCTTAATTGAGGGAAATACTTATCTCTACTATACTACTTCATCCTCTCCTCTTCGAGGAAATCCTAACGAGCTCACAAGTAGCAAGAAGAATTTCTTGCGCGGTTGCTAGGGAGACATCATCAAAACCTACCAAGTACCTTCGCATAAACTATCATCTACTTGCTCTTACTTTCATTTGCCTTTTCATTTGCCTTTGCCTCTCATTTTCATCTGGCCCACTTCTAAAACAATTTTACAAAAAACACAAAAATATTTGTGTTTGCTCATTTGCTTGCTTTTTGCCTTCATGTCAACACTCAAAAACAGAAAATAAAGCAAAAATTTAAGATGACTGGATCCACTTAAAGTTTTCTACTTGGATCATCTTTGATCCATTTGTGCTCATGGTGAAACCCCAACTAGTTTAGTTGAGGGAAAATCATTACATGAGCATGCTCATTTTGTGTGTCACTACTTTTCTCAAAAAGGGAGACTCTTATGGAATCAAATAAATTGTTCGCTATGCTATGCTTGGAATCTATGTGAAATTCATGATTTTACTTTTTGTGCTAAGAACCCTAAAACACTTTCCCTACCTATGTGAGTTTAATGATAATGAAATCTTATCTTCTTATGCCAAGGGTGTCTATAGTTACTATGATATCGAACAAATTGAAGAATTTGTTGCTTTTAAGGGTGCCTATGAAGTTGCTTCTTTGATTGAAAAGTAGGATGCTACTCTTTGCAAATCTGAAAATTATGGCATACTTAAATATTGCTATGAAAACTATGTTTCTAATGCCCGCGTGAGTGAATTCATTGGGAGAATGTCTGCTACTTTGGAAAATAATAATGATATGTAGAAATCTATAGATAATTATGATCGCGTTGATTCGGTTGAAATATCCCTTTTTGATGAATTTGATGCTTGCTATGCTTGTTTCCATGATGCCAATATTAATGATGCTTATGGAGATGAACTTGCTATAGTTGCTTCTATTAAAAATGAAATTATTGCTATTGCACCCACACTAGATAGCTCCTTGAATGAAAAGCATGATTGCAATGATACTATTATAAAATCTATTAATGTCAATTGTGCTAATGATATGCAAAGCACCAAGCTTAGGGATGATAATTTTGTTATGTCCACTACTTATTGCAATGATCATGATTGGGGTGATAATGCTTCTGATGATCTTGAAAATTTATTTAAGCCTCATGATGAATATCTTATTGATAATAATGTTTGCAATAATATTGAAAGTGAGTTTGGAAGAGTATCAACTTTAGGTAAAAAAATCCCACATATTTGGAGAGTGTTCAATCCTATGAATTTTTTGATAAAAGTGGGTTTGGAGAGGTGATGACTTTAGTTGATGTTAGTCACACTAACTTGGAAGATTATAAATTTTTTATGCATGTGGATCATGAAGAGAAAATTTTATATATAGCTACATTGTTGAATTTGATTATGATCTTACATGTATTTATGAGAGAGGAAAATATGGTTGTAGAAATTTTCATGTTACTAAATTACCTCTCGTTATGTTGAGATTGTTAATGTTTTATTCTTCTCCCTTGCATATGTTATGTATTTCTTGTATTGATAATTTGTTTGCTCATAAAATGCCTATGCATAGAAAGTATGTTAGACTTAAATTTGTTTGTCACATGTAATATGATGCTCTCGTTGTGCTTCAATTCTTGTCTTTCATGTGAGCATCATTGAAATCGCAAGGCCTATCTTAATGGCTATAAAGGAAGAGCTTGTTGGGAGACAACCCAATAGTTATCACTTATATTTTTTTGAGTGTTCACACAATTATGTTACTGTTATGATTGTGCTTATATGTTTATATTAGTGTTTATGCCAAGTAAAGCCTTTGAGATGATTTGGTTGATAGTTGATTTGATTATGTGAAAAAAAATAGAAACTTTTGCTCCCAGTAGAATTTTTTTTTAAATTCACTGGAATATGATAAAATTCTGAATGTTTTACACATGATTGATATACAAATTTCCCACATTGTCCTAATTTTTCAGAATTTTTGCAGTTACAAAATTATTGCGTTTGTTCAGATCATTATAGACTATTCTGTTTTTGACATATTCTGTTTTTGTTGCATAGTTTGCTTGTTTTAATGAATCTATGGATTGTATCAGGGGGTATAAGTCATGGAGAAGTTAGAGTACAATAGGTATTATGCAATAATAAAAAATGAGTGGGTTTACAATAGTACCTAAAGTTTATGATTTGCATGTTATACTAACGGATCTCATGTGTTTTCTATTGAGTTTAGTGTGCTGAAGTTTTCAAGTTTTGGGTGAGATCACAATGTATGAAGGAATAAGAGTGGAAAGACCCTAAGCTTGGGGATGCCCAAGACACCCCAAGGTAATATTCAAGGATACGCAAGCATCTAAGCTTGGGGATGCCCCGGATGGCATCCGCTCTGTCATCTACAATCCATCGGTAAATTATTTGGAGCTATACTTTTATTCATCACATGATATGAGTTTTGCTTGGAGAGTCATGTAATGTATGAGTCTTTGCTTTCGTTGTTTTTTAGTTTGCCACAATCATCTGCCGGTGTTCTGCGAACGGGGTACCCAGACTTGCCTGCCTGTGGCCCACGATGTGGCTCCATCAATGGCTTGGTACGACCTGCGTTCAGCATCAACAACTCAAGACCCTCGCGAGGCAAACGACACCAAGACCTCCAGAAGGAGCGGCTCCTCAGGATAGCTCCTGAGGAGCGGAGACTTCTATGCAAGCTTCACCTCGTGAGGTTCAGATGATGTGAGCTGTGACGACCAAGGCCAGGCGGGCGCCAGCGGGTGCAGGACAATAGTTTCCTCCTTGGTGCTAAGGAGGCAAGAGTAGGCGCAGAGTCTCGAGGAATCAGCCAAAGGTTTCCATTCCCGTGCAACGATACCAAGACTGCCAGGACGGCAGGACGAAGGTCATCACCGAGCCCACTGCGATGTCACGACCAGAGGCTTTGCAGGAGAAGACTACTTTTGTCAGGATAAGATGTACTAGTTGTCTCCCGGCCATTGTGGGATCCCTTCCCGCCTTCATTTGGGAAGAGGACAAAGGCTTCTATAAATAGGGCCTAGCCACCACCGTAGAGGGGGATCGGACCCCGATTGGATCCATTCCATCCTCACCAGCTCACTCGAGCGCAAGAACATGCCTCCTCCTGAGTTTGTTCTCCCACTGTACTAGTTCATCCTCGGCCCCTCGAGGCCAATCCACGACAAAGCAGGAGTAGGGTTTTACGCCGCAAGGTGGTACGAACCTGGGTAAACTGCTGTGTCACATTTCCTTCCAGTTCATCGAGCTAGGCCGTGAGATTGACGAGTAGGCAGACTGGGGAGGTTGAGTTCTTCGCACGCACCCCAGAGTTCGAATCTATCAAGGGTTTGCAGAGCCCGAAATCTGACATTTGGCGTGCCGGGTAGGGGTGCGTTGGAGATCCACCTCTTTGTCCGCCGTGCTCCGCTGTTCGGCTCTCATGGCGAGCGCTGCTCCATCGACTAGACCGAGGTGTGCTTTCGGGGGATCTGAGGGCCTCCGAGCTTTCACCCCCGCCCTGCGGCAGGTGTAGTGGCTGCCCAAGTTTAGGCCGGATCTGCCGCCCCGATACAATGGCGTGGCGGATCCCGACAGCTTTTCTTCGAGCATACAAGGAGGCTGTTTGGGCAGCGTGCGGAGACAACAAGGTCATGGCGAACTGGCTCCCCATGGCCCTCGCGGGCGCACCATGCACCCGGCTTCTCAGCTTGCCAGGGTCTTCGGTGGCCTCCTGGGAGGAGTTGCGCGGCCGCTTCATCGCACGCTTCGCGGCACCGGTGCCCCACGCCATTGTAGCCCTCCTAGGCGGTTCACAGGCGCCGCCCTCGGATCGCCAGATCAAGAAATTCTTCTGCCAGGTGGGTGCCACTCACGTGCAACGGGGAGCTCCACCGGGCTGGGCGGCACCTAAGGCTGATCTCACCTTCGACGCGAGGGACCACCCCACGACCACTGCGGGCGCCGGCGCGCTCCGGAAGCTCTGCACCCCCACCATTTGCAACGTGGCGGTCACCAAGACCCTCATCGATGGTGGAGCCAGCCTCAATGTGCACTCTCTGGAAGCGTTCGGCTTGGTTCATGTGCCCCATGGCCGGCTCCACCCCACCAAGCCTTTCTCCGGAGTCGTCGACGGCTCCACCTACCCCCTGGGGCAGATCCGCCTCCCCGTCACCTTCGGCACCCGCGACAACTACCGCACCGAGCTTATCAACTTCGACATCACCCACATCGGCCTCCTGTATAACGCCGTCCTTGGGTACCCAGCCCTGGCCAAGTTCATGGCAGCAACTCACCCTGCCTATAATCTCATGAAGATGTCGGGAAGCAGCGGCGTCCTCACTGTGGCAGGGGACACCAAGGAAGCATTGTTGGCCCTCAAGCACGCCTTCAGGGCCGCGGCGGCCGCTCGGTGAAGTGAGTAAGGAGCCCCGAAGGCTCCGGGGGCTGCGCCAGGGAAGAAGCAATTGTTCTCTCAAGACCGTGCCGAGACAAAGTAGGTGCTGGTTGATGAAGATGGGGCATCAGGCGCCACCTTCACCATAGGTGCCGGCCTCCCTCTGGATCAAGAAGAGGTGTTGGTGAGCTTCTTGTGCACGAACAAGGATGTGTTCGCATGGGAGCCCAAGGATCTAGTTGGGATCCCGAGGGGAATAATTGAGCATCACCTATGGGTGTGCCCAAACATGCGCCCGGTGAAACAGAAGGCGCGGCTACAGTCCACGGAGAAGTAGTCGTTCATCGTCCAAGAGACCCGCAAACTCCAAGAGGCTGGTGTCATTCAGGAGGTGCGGTACCTGGAATGGCTGGCGAACCCAGTTATTGTCCCCAAGAAAGGTGGGAAGGAGCGCATGTGCGTCGATTTTACCAACCTCAACAAGGCTTGCCCTCAAGACCCCTTTCCACTTCCACGCATCGACCAAATCATCGACTCCACAGCCGAGTGTGACCTGCTGTGTTTTCTGGACGCCTTCTTAGGCTATCACCAAATCCAGATGGGGTGCAGGATGTTGAGAAGATGACTTTCCTGACCCCTTGTGGGGTGTATTGCTACACTTGCATGCCATTTGGACTGCGTTATGCTGGAGCAACCTTGCAGCGGCTGATGCACATCGCCCTGGGTCAGCAGCTCGGGAGAAATGCCGAGGCCTACATTGACGACATAGTGGTGAAGTCTCGAGAGGCAATGACCCTTATTGAAGACCTGGAGGACACATTTGCCAGCCTGTGCAAGGTAGATCTGTGACACAATCCAGAGAAATGTGTGTTTGGTGTCCCATTCGGCAAGCTGCTGGGCTTTCTGGTGTCGCACTAGGGGATCAAGGCCAACCCGGAGAAGGTTAAGGCAATAGAAAGGATGAGCCTGCCACAAACCCTCAAGGAGATGCAAAAGCTGGCAGGCTGTGTAACCTCGCTGGGGCACTTCATCTCCAAGCTGGGAGAACACGCCCTCCCGTTCTTCAAGCTGATGAAAAAGAAAGGGCCATTCGAGTGGACTCCGGAGGCTGATGTGGCATTCCAAGACCTCAAGAGGTACCTCACTAGCCCGCCAGTGATGGTAGCACCACGTCCCCTTGAGCCCTTGGTGCTCTACCTGGCCGCCACACCTCACTCTGCCAGTGCAGCGCTAGTGGCGGTCCGAGAGGAGCGCCTGGCCAAGGGCTCGCGGAGCAGCACCCCGCACCCAGTCAAGATGCCGCGGCTTTGGGACGATGCTCCTGAGGCCTCGGCTGCCTCAACAGATGACTAGGTTCCTCAGGACGGCGCTCCTGAGGCTTCGGATGCCTCAGCAGATGACTAGGTTCCTCAAGGCGGTGCTCCTCAGGCCTTGGCCGTCTCAACAAACGACCAAGCTCTTGAGGCCATCCGGCCCCAGGAGGTACAAGACCCCGCTAACACTTTTGCCCTCGTCGAACACCTGGTGTACTTCGTCAACACGGTACTGCGCGATGCGCTGGCATGCTACCCCATGCTATAGAAGCTCTTGCTCGAGCTCCTCGTCGCCTCCCAAAAGCTGCGCCAATAATTCCATGGCCACCCTATCAAAGTTGTCTCGGCTTACACGCTGGAGGGAGTACTCCGGAGCCCCAATGCAGCAGGAAGAGTCACCTAATGGGACATCGAACTCCAGGAGTTCCAGTTGGAGTTCAGCACCACCAGAGTCATCAAGGGTGCGACACTCGCCGACTTCATTGCAGAATGGACCGATGTTCCTGGCCCAGAAGTGGGTGAGGACCATCCCCTCTCGCTGGGAAGCAAGGCACCAGACGGTTGGGTCATGTACTTCGATGGTGCATTCATGCGTCAGGGTGTAGGGGCTGGAGTCGTGCTCATCTCGCCCACCCAGGAAAAGCTCTACTACGCCGTGCAGCTCTGCTTCCGGCAAGGCGAGAAGGTCTCCAACAACATCGCAGAGTACGAAGGCCTGATCGCCGGTCTCAAGGCTGCGGCAGCCTTGGGAGTGAGGCGCCTCACCATCAAGGGCGACTCTCAGCTCCTCGTCAACTTCTCCAACAAAGAATACAAGCCGAAGGACGAGCACATGGAGGCATACCTTGAGGAGGTACGCAAAATTGAGAAACAATGCTTGGGCCTAGAACTACAGCACGTGCCGCGCGACATGAACAAGGAAGCAAAGGACATCGCCAAGAGGGCACCTCGGTGCTTGCCTCAGGAGCCTGGCATCTTTGAGGAGCGGCTCGTCAAGCCGTCGGCAGCCCCATCCACCATGCGACCAACGTCATCTCAGGAGGAGCTCCCCCCAGCACCCCTCTCGGGCGCCCCTGCTTGTGGCCCAACCTCAGGAGCCCATCTGCTCCTTGTGCTAGAGCCTCAGGAGGGGTGCTGGACAGAGGAGTTCAAGGTGTACCTGCTCCAAGGAACCTTGCCGGAGAAGGAGGAAGACGCAGAGCGTGTGGCCCGCCAGGCCACTGTGTACCGCATCCAGGACAGTGAGCTCTACCGGAAACGGCCAAATGATGTTTCTCTGTGATGCATCTCTAGGGGGCACGGATGCGAGCTGTTGGCAGACATACATGGAGGGGACTGCGGACATCATTCTTCATCGTGCACCCTCGTGGGCAAGGCGTTTCGCAGTGGATTCTACTGGCCTTGGCGCTCAACGACGCCACCGAGCTGGTAAGATCCTGTGAAGCCTGCCAATTTCATGCCAAGCAGATCCACCAGCCTGCTCAGGGTCTCCATACCATCCTGCTCTCATGGCCGTTCGCGGTCTGGGGGCTGGACATCTTGGGCCCGTTCCGTTGAGCGCCCGAGGGCTACCGCTACCTCTACGTCACCATCAACAAGTTCACCAAGTGGGCAGAGGTGGAAGCCGTCCGCACCATCCCGGCTGGCTCGACCGTCAAGTTCATCAAGGGCCCCGTAAGATGTTTTGGGGTCCCTAACCGCATCATCACTGATAACGGCTTGCAGTTCACCAGCAACCTTTTCAAAATGTATTGTTCTAACCTTAGAACGCAGATATGCCACGCCTCGGTGGCTCACTCCAGGAGCAATGGCCAAGCTGAGTGCACCAACGCAGAGGTCCTGAGGGGCCTCAAGGCAAGAACCTTCAAGAAGAAGCTCGAGGCCTGCGGCAGGGGTTGGCTCAACGAGCTCCAGTCTGTGTTGTGGTCCATCCGCACCACCGCGACCAAGCCAACGTGCGAGACTCCATTCTTCCTCGTCTACGGAGCAGAAGCGGTTCTACCTCACGAGGTCAGGCATCGCTCCACATGGGTCTTCGCATTTGACGAGGCACACCAGGATGCCTCACGGGGGATGGACCTCGTGCTGGGGGAGGAACACCGCCGCCAAGCCTCACTCCAAGCGGCAAGGTACCAGCAGGCGCTGTGGCGGTATCACTGCCAGAGCATCCGTTCCAGGATGCTCGAGGAGGGCGCTCTCGTCCTGAGGCGGGTACTCTCCAAGGAAGGGTTGCACAAGCTCTCACCCATGTGGGAGGTCCCATCAGGTTTGCCCGTGTCTCTAGGCCTGGCGCCGCGCGCCTGGAAACGCAGGATGGGGTCCCCATCCAGAACGCTTGGAACATCCAGCACCTCTAGAAGTTCTACCCATTAAGCAAGGCCCCGTGCCTACGAAGGTTCGCTACCTCTTGAGCACTGTGTTGGTTTTCCCTTGAAGAGGAAAGGGTGATGCAGCAAAGTAGCTTAAGTATTTCCCTCAGTTTTTGAGAACCAAGGTATCAATCAGGTAGGAGACTACACGCAAGTCCCTCGTACCTGCACAAACAAATAAGAACCTCGCAACCAACACGATAAAGGGGTTGTCAATCCCTTCACGGTCACTTACGAGAGTGAGATCTGATAGAGATAATAAGATAAATAAATATTTTGGTATTTTTATGATATAGATTGAAAGTAAAGAATGCAAGGTAAAATAGATTGCAAACTTATATGATAAAAGATAGACCCGGGGGCCATAGGTTACACTAGTGGATTCTCTCAAGATAGCATAAGTATTACGGTGGGTGAACAAATTACTGTCGAGCAATTGATAGAAAAGTGCATAATTATGAGAATATCTAGGCATGATCATGTATATAGGCATCACGTCCGTGACAAGTAGAACGAAACGATTCTGCATCTACTACTATTACTCCACACATCGACCGCTATCCAGTATGCATATAGAGTATTAAGTTCATAAGAACAGAGTAACACATTAGGCAAGATGACATGATGTAGAGGGATAAACTCAAGAAATATGATTTAAACCCCATCTTTTTATCCTCGATGGCAACAATACAATATGTGCCTTGCTGCCCCTACTGTCACTAGGAAAGGACACCGCAAGATTGAACCCAAAGCTAAGCACTTCTCCCATTGTAAGAAAGATCAACCTAGTAGGACACACCAAACTGATAATTCAAAGAGACTTGCAAAGATAACCAATCATACATAAAAGATTTCAGAGAAGAATCAAATATTGTTCGTAGATAAACTTGATCATAAACCCACAATTCATCGGATCTCGACAAACGCACCACAAAAAGAGTTACATCGAATAGATCTCCAAGAAGATCGAGGAGAACTTTGTATTGAGATCCAAAGAGAGAGAAGAAGCCATCTAGCTGATAACTATGTGTTGGGGAACGCAGTAATTTCAAAATTTTCCTACACACACGCAAGATCATGGTGATGCATAGCAATGAGAGGGGAGAGTTTCGTCCACGTACCCTTGTAGACCGTAAGCGAAAGTGTTATGAGAACACGGTTGATGTAGTCGTACGTCTTCACGGTCCGACCGATCCAAGTACCGAACGTACGGCACCTCCGAGTTCAGCAAACATTCAGCTCGGTGACGTCCCATGAAATCTGATCTAGCAGAGCTTCGGGGGAGAGTTCCGTCAGCATGACGGCGTGATGACGGTGATGATGATGCTACTGACGCAGGGCTTCGCCTATGCACCACTACGATATGACCGAGGTGGATTATGGTGGAGGGGGGCACCGCACACGGCTAAAAGATCAACTGATCAACTTGTGTGTTCTAGGGTGCCCCCTCCCCACGTATATAAAGGAGGGAGGGGAGGCTGGCCGGCCTCTCTAGGCACGCGAAAGGGGGAGGAATCCTCCTCCTAGTAGGAGTAGGATTCCTCCTTTCCTAGTCCTACTAGGAGGGGAAGGAAGGAGAAGGGGAGGAGAAGGAAAGAGGGGGCGCAGCCCCTCCCCTAGTACAATTCGAACTAGGCCCATGGGGGGCGCGTGGCCAGCCCTCGTGGCTTCTCCTATTTTTCCCTTAAAGCACACTAAGGCCCATATGTACTCCCGTATTCCCGTAACTCCCCCTGGTACTCCAAAAAAATACCCAGATCACTCGGAACCTTTTCGATGTCCGAACATAGCCTTCCAATATATCGATCTTTACGACTTGATCATTTCGAGACTCCTCGTCATGTCCATGATCTCATCCGGGACTCCGAACAACCTTCGGTACATCAAATCACATAAACTCATAATACCGATCATCACCGAACGTTAAGCGTGTGGACCCTACGGGTTCGAGAACTATGTAGACATGACTGAGACACATCTCCAGTCAATAAACAATAGTGGAACCTGGATGTTCATATTGGCTCCTACATATTCTACGAAGATCTTTATCGGTCAAACCGCATAACAACATACGTTGCTCCCTTTGTCATCGATAAGTTACTTGCTCGAGATTCGATCGTCGGTATCTCAATACCTAGCTCAATCTCGTTACCAGCAAGTCTCTTTACTCGTTCCGTAATGCATCATCCCGCAACTAGCTCATTAGTTGCATTGCTTGCAAGGCTTATGGTGATGTGCACTATCGAGAGGGCCCAGAGATACCTCTCCGACAATCGGAGTGACAAATCCCAATCTCGATCTATGCCAACTCAACAAGTACCATCGGAGACACCTGTAGAGCACCTTTATAATCACCCAATTACATTGTGACGTTTGGTAGCACACAAAGTGTTCCTCCGGTTCTTGGGAGTTGCATAATCTCATAGTCATAGGAACATGTATAAGTCATGAAGAAAGCAATAACAACAAACTAAATGATCATCATGCTAAGCTAACGGAATGGGTCAAGTCAATCACATAATTCTCTAATGATGTGATCCCGTTAATCAAATGAAAACTCATGTCTATGGCTAGTGAGGGAGTCATGGATTAGGGGGTATCCGGACAGCCGGACTATATCCTTTGGCCGGACTGTTAGACTATGAAGATATAATGTTGAAGACTTCGTCCCGTGTCCGTATGGGACTCTCCTTGGCATGGAAGGCAAGCTTGGCAATACGGATATGTAGATCTCCTTCCTTGTGACCGACTATATGTAACCCTAGACCCCTCCGGTGTCTATATAAAACGGAGGGTTTTTGTCCGTAGGACAACAACGGCCATACCGTAGGCTAGCTTCTAGGGTTTAGGCTCTTCGATCTCGTGGTGGATCAACTCTTGTACTACTCATATTATCAAGAACAATCAAGTAGGACGTAGGGTATTACCTCCATCAAGAGGGCCCGAACCTAGGTAAAACATCGTGTCCCCTGCCTCCTGTTACCATCTGCCTTAGACGCATAGTTCGGGACCCCCTACCCGAGATCCGCCGGTTTTGACACCGACATTGGTGCTTTCATTGAGAGTTCCTCTGTGTCGTCATCATTAGGCTTGATGGCTCCTTCAATCATCGATAGCGATGCAGTCCAGGGTGAGACTTTTCTCCCCGGACAGATCTTTGTATTCGGCGGCTTCGCACTGCGGGCCAACTCGCTTGGCCATCTGGAGCAGATCGAGAGTTACGCCCTGGCCACCAGGTCAGGTTTGGAAGCTTAAACTACACGGCCGATATCCACGAAGACTTGATCTTCGACGGATTCGAGCCCCTGCCGAGTGCGCCACACGGTCATGATGAGCATGATTTAGCTCTACCATCGGACTGTGTTCGGGAGATTGCACCGGCAACCGCTCCGACCCTCAATTCGGAGCCAATTGCGCCATCCATGGACAGGTGGATAGACCCCGCCACGGAGGCCGCATCCTCAATGGCGATCGAGCCGAGTATCGACCTTACCCTTCACGGGAGCCGTGACGCCGAACTACCGGATTCTTCCCCGTCCACGGACTCTGAACCGCCTGTGCCCATGCCTATCGAATCCGACTGGGCGCCGATCATGGAGTTCACACTACAAAAAATACACTTCCGTGATGATACGTGTTTGTCATAGTAGGTCATGTTTTTTGTCATGCATGTACATCCATGACAAATTTATGACAGAAACAAGATAGTCATACCTGTGCTGTCGTAGAAGTGTTCCATGACATTACCAAAATTATCATCACGGTAGTGTCCACTTCCATGACGATAAATCGCGCGTCACAGAAGTGCTTTCGTCAAGGGTGACCAAAACGTGGCATCCACCATAACGGAACGCCGTTAAGCTATCGGGTCGGGTTTTGGATCCGATAACCTGTTAACAGCCTCGACCAATGGGAAATTTCCACGTGTAAAATTCTTATTGGACGGACGAAACACGTGTCAGCTCGTCAGTGGGTCAGATAGGCGCCTATGATACATCGACACGTGGCACAGCCCAACAGAGGCTCATTCCTGTGAAAAGGCCGGCCAGTTTGACTTGGTCAAAAGGTGGCGGGCCGGCCCATGTAAAGCCTATTAACGGCATGTTCGCATATAGCCCATTTACAGCCCGCTAACCCAAGGCCCGTTACGCCCTATCCGAATTAGGCCCAGTAGCGTCGTCTGGGCCACCCAATATGATTCCAGCCCGTTTTCACTTCTCGCCCATGTATGGCCCATGACATCTTTCGGCCCATATGAGGCCCTATGTAACTCTTGGCCTATTAACGACCCGTGGTGAAACTGGCCCGTAATGAACAGTGTATCACTTTACACCCATTAACGGCCCGTGGTGAAACTGGCCCGTAATGAACAGTGTATCACTTTATACCAATTAACGGCCCATTATTCCGTTGGGCCGTTTCCAGCCCATGTTACCTTTCGGCCTTCTCAGAGCCTATTTATTCTTGGGCTCATTTCCAGCATTCGTTTACTTACGACCCGTTACTGTCATTTTCTGCTTGTGGACCAAATTCAGCCCGTGGTTACAGTCGGCCCGTTTGTGGTCCGTTAATACATTGGGCCGTTTTCATAGCGTCATCAAATACGACCTATTAACGATGGCCCATTATGGTCGGCCCATGAACGGATGATTCCAACTCTAGCCCGTTTACGGCCATAATGCGGCCTGTTATTGGCCCATGTTTGGCCATCGATCATACTGCCCGTATAAGGCCCATTGATGATACGGCCTATAGAAGGCCCATTGTTTCTACGTCCCGTAGAAGGCCCATTTTTTCTACAGCCAGTAGAAGGCCCACTGTTTCTACGGCCCGTAGGAGGCCCAGTGTCACTACAGTAAATATTAGCCCATGGTTATTGTGGCCTAGTTTTAAAAAATAGGTTATTTCAGCCACTAGCAAACCGCGGAAAAAGAACTGCAATGACTAGAAGCAAACAAATAAACAAGACAACAAGGAAATAAATAAGCAAGCAACTTACGCTAGACTATCACGGCTATCACACATATTACATCCACTGGGCATCAAAGTTCGCCACCAGTGCAAATAAACGCGCCGACAAAAGAATATACAAAACTAAGACCACTTCAGAAGGAACTAGGCTTGGCCAGGTCGCCCCCCCCCCCCAAATAGCTGAAGAAGCTGAGTAGACCTTAGTTGTGTCAACGATAGATGCATCAACACTAGATTTAAGGCATGATGGTGCACACGGCAGTCCTCTGACATCTTCATTGCATCTTTGACTTCAAGTCGGAGCTGAGCTGAAGCAAGCCTTTCCGCTTTAAGTTGAGACTGAAGAAGTCGAACTGATTGAGGCAGCAACTGCATAGAGGTTGTCTCACACCTGCTGGTGAGTAGCTTCAACTCACTATCTTCATCAAGACAGGACCTTGGGGTCATCTCGCTATCCTCAAGATGGTTTGGCTCACTATCTTCCCTAAAGTTCTGCCTGACGTAAGAGATACGAGTCTGAAAGAGAAACAAGGAGACACGTAACAGGTTTCACAATTATATAAGCAAATAAATGGATCTGTTCTGCATAAGGAACATGTTTTTACAACTACATTTTGAAACTGGTAGTTGTTGCAAACATCCAATCAGATGTAAATAGCAAATCAAACAACAGTGGAGGAAATGATGCCTATCCAAATCTATACTAGAACAAAGTTTGAAGGCTTGAGAAGGATGAACTTACATTACATGTTAACACGGGCTGGACAAAGCCCTTCTCCATGTTGATGGAAGGATAATTCAATAAATTTCCCAAAGAAAATTCTTTATAAGCATTGCCATTATTCTACATTTTGCAAAGAGTAAATATAGATCAAATAATATTGGAAGAAACAGAGGATAATGAAGCTCAGGTGTAGACTGATGATACATAATCAAATAGCAATTAATTAAGTACAGCATTACAAGGCAAAAGGGAGAGAGGTACTGACAAGAGCAATGCATAGCCCATTATTGTTTTGAGATCGTATGATCCTTTGAGAAAGGAGATTCATCTAAAATTAGTTTTCATACAAGAGAGAAGGTAAGGCACAAGCAGAAATTTAGGAGTTCAAATTTTGAATTGATATCATAGACAGTACCTGACGCTGGGCTCCCAGCAATTCTAATAGGGGTTTGGCCACTGGAGTAGGAGTAAACTGTGGTACAGTTGGGCCTGTGTTTTCTGTGGCTGCTGATCTATGTGATATAACAGTTATCACTACCTTTTCCAAATACCTAGTTTATACTCCTTGACGACCTGCACTCACCCTGTTCCTTTTGGACACCTATTACGAAAGAACAACATTTGACTAGAAAAACATAGTGTGACAACACATGGAATAGGTACAGAAAATGGATAGGTATGGCATATACTCATATATGATGCTTAAACTAAGCAGATGGTGTAACAAAGTAGAAGTAATGCAAGAGGTCAGAAGCAAAATATGTGCGACCAATACAACTTTGCAAAGTTAGAGCAAGCACCTTGATGGGTGAATAAGATAGGCCATCCTCCACCATGCCAAGTTTGTTAGGCAGTGGATCACTCCTCAATATTCCTCTCGTGCGCCCATTCTCATATTCATTTTGATAATGTTCAATATCTGACATGCATGAAAACATAAAAACAAGTGAGATTTTCTTTGTAATGCAGAAGTGACTCTAATCCAATACTGCCTCCCTGTAAACCCCTTTGTGCTATCTCTGCAATTCTTTTAAAAGATGCCATGCATGCTGTAATTTGTTGTGTGCATTAATATAATGTGGCCTACTACTCAAAATATGAGAGCTCCAGAAGTGATGACACTTCACAGATGATAGCTTCAACATATAGTAAAGAAGAACAAGTCGACCTGACCTGACAGATTCAAAATATACTAAGGGAGAACAACTCGACCTGACCAGTCGACTGCAAGAGAAGAGTATCATCTTAAAGAAGAGCAGAAGAGCAAGCAGATTGAAGATATTACAAGTCTTTGAATACAATGTCGGTTGGCCACCCATGATGAACCAGAGTGCACAGAGAAATACTATTCTTTCCGGTCTCTCCATATGTGGCTCACATGCATTTCGAAACTAAAGTAGGAACATTTAGCTAACCAATTAAACATCTCTCAGTTTTACTAATATCAGCAATAATATCGATTATGAATTTGTACAACTAAGCTTGTTTAGCTCGATGGGTGGAGCAGTGCTATTACGACACGAACCACGTAGGCTGATTGTGGTCATCATAAAATGGGGAAAACATAAGCATGATGAGTGCAGTGTTGACCGTGGCAGTGGGATGGCAGATCTGAAGCTGCAAACCGTGCAAAGGGTAGTTAGCAACCGATGTTTGCTTTGAAATAACAACTAAGATTTGGTATGGACAAGAAAGTACGGTCAACAAGTGACAAAGAAATGCAATTATGCTGTCTCTCTATATGTCGCGACATGCATTTGGAAACTCAAGTGGGACCTTTAGCTAACCAATTAAATGTGTCGGTTAACTAATATCAGTATCATATCACAATCATATTTGAACAACTAAGCTTTCGAATTCTGAGTGTTGTGTTGTTTAGCTTGAAGGGTGGAGTAATGCTAGTACGACAGAAAGCACCTACGCAGATCATAGTAGAGTAGATAAAAGGGGGAAACCCTAAGCATCAAGAGAAAAATCAGGAAAGTGGAACTAGCTGGACCAGTGGGTGGCGCACATGCTTTTCAAAATGAATATAGGAACATTAGGTGACCAATTAAACATTCTCTATTTTAGTGATATGAGCATCATATCAGATTCGTATTTCAACACGTAAGCTTTGGGTTGAGGTCTTGAGGAGCAGTGCTAGCACGACACGAAGCACCTACGATGATGGTAGTGAATATAAAGGGGGGGAAACCATAAGCTTTACGAGTATAGTGCCTGTGCCATGGCAGATCTGAAGGTGCAAACCGGACAAAGCTACTTCGCAACCAACGTTTGCTTTCAACTAGCCACTACAATTTGGTATGGACAAGAAAAGTACAGTAAACAAATTACGATCTATTTTCCGGGTGAGATCAATAACTTAAGCACATATGGAAGAGTACCACCTCTCTTGCGACGCCGTGTAGGCCTATGCTGATACGTTGAGGGTGCTGCGGGTGCGATGGCTGTCGGCGGCGGGGAAGAAGACTTTAGATGACAGACGGCCGGGTCGGGGGATATATCCTGTTGCCGTGGACGAGGTGGTCGGAGGAGCGGCAACAGCAAGGTGGACAACGGCGCCGATGAAGTGATAGGAGGCAATGAAAGGATGCTGGTCCAGCGCCATGGATGAGCGACGTCCATCTCTTGCAGTGGACGACGGGGTAGGGGTAGCGGCTCCGGCAAGGTGGAGGATGGGGTGGCGGACGGAGGAGGCTGGCCACAGTGCGTAGGTTGTCGTGCCGCCGATGGTGTATGAATGGGGAAATGGAGGGGAGGGGGGATCTCAAAATTTGGGACGCGCTTCTCTGAAATGGGGGAAATTTACAAACTTATCCCATGTTTAAAATTTTGGACATCGCGTCGGTTGGGGATAGGACAGTAATCTCGCATCTCCCAAATATTTGCCGGTAACTATTTCGGGCGAGGAGAGGGTGTTTTGCCGCCCACGGTTGGCGCCCATGGTGTATGAATGGGGCTGATAGGTAGGGCGGTTGTGTCACGTCTGTTGGAAGTTACACATCTGCCCCTATTTAAAATATTAGCCTACATCGATTTCGGGCGAGGAGAGGGTGTTTTGCCGCCCACGGTTGGCGCCCACGGTGTATGAACGGGGTTGACAGGTAGGGCGGCTGTGTCACGTCTGATGGAAGTTACACATCTGCCCCTATTTAAAATATAAGCCTACATCGATTTCGGACGAGGAGAGTTTGTTTTGCCGCCCACCGTGTATGAATGGGGAAATGGAGGAAGAGACACATGTCTTTAGGACGAGCTTGAATCAAATGTGTTTTGCCGCCCACGTTTGGCACCCACCGTGTCTGAATGGGCTCAGAGGCCGTCGTGTCACGTCTGATTGAAGTTACTAGTCTACTCCTATCGACAGCAGTGTAAATCCTGTCGATAAAGATGTCAAGTGTCAGGGGTAGACAGTAATTTCCATCTCGCAAACACTTGCTTCGAGCAGCCCACAAATTATAGTGGGTGTTTAGCCGCTTCGTTCAAAACTTGGGAGAATTAGCATTCACGTTCGCCCTAGGACCTGGCAAACTAAATGCAAATCCAATTTGTATTCGATTACGAATATCCACAGATAATTATACATTTTGTTATTTATTTCTTCAAAACCACAACAAAGATTTATTCCACCTTTATATATGATTATGATTTAGAAATGTCGTGATCTTCGAATTCAGTAGGTTGGATACACTCTGAGTCAAACAGTTATTTCATCCAATACAATATGCTCACATGACAAACAGTTCACCTTATGTCAATCATACAAGTTCTCAGGATTACCTCGCCTAAAAAATTTGGATCATTACAACACATGGACAACATAGGGGGTCTTGCAACATAATCCATTCAGAGACATGACACAACATGCAAGTACAATAATCTAGTGAAAATTTCAACTGGTATCTAAAGAAGAACCGGGATTATCTTGGGCTTCAGATAGCAGAAACAGCAGGACCTCCCCCGTCTTCAAATGCAACATTCTTACTTCCTCCAATTCTTGGGTTGCTTGCATAATGCGTGCCGCTAATTCCATAATTTCCAGCCTCAAGATAAATATTACCTCATTCATGGTAGCCACACCATCTCTTTCTGCCTCTAGTAGAGCCTCAAGCACAATAATATATGTGCTTAGACTGCTCTCCGGCGGTGTTGCCTCTGAACTACTACCATCTGGTAACGGCGTCCTGAAAGGTTTCCGCTGGACATCAGTAAGAGATAGTTATCGTATGATCCAGGCAGTAAGCTTACATGGTAAACGACGGACGAATTATTGTCGAGCATGGAAAACTATATTTAAATGGTTCGAAGCAGCATCAGCCGAAAATAAATTAAAATGCTAAGATGAAACTAGGGATGTAAGTGGCAAATAAACGAAATCCGCCAGTCCCATCTAGTTAGTTTTTGCTACCTCCCTAGTTCATTTTCCTCAAAAAAACAAAAACTCTTTTGAACTATCATACCACTAGTGGACTTTAATCGGGATTAAACCGGACCCAGTTGACATACCTAGTTGAAAGGGAGTGTACAATCGCTATATTTAAGTTGTCAAGGCATCTAAGCAGTTGAAATAATCCGAGAAAGCACTTAACAGTGTGGCCTCATATAAACTACGAAGATAGTCTTGTGATGAAGTTGAGAGGAAAAGTTAAGGACTCAAATGAAATAGGCATGCATTTCTTTACGATAGTACAGCAGCCACTGCTGACATATTGGCCAACTCAGGTATAGCGTAACAACAAAATAAGCATTCGAATCAAGCAATACAGCAACGCAGACAACTGAACTATTTGTAATTCGGTAGGATTACACGTTGAGGGCACAAGCCAAGAAAGCATCCCACTCGCATTACATTTCACATGTACTATAACACACTGGCTTACCATATGTTGTTGTGAAGCCTAGCTGCTGTTGCAATGTTCTTTCAAGATATCGTCAGCATCCCGTGGTTGCAAATCTAGTTGTTGTAGTTTATTCTGCACCATCTATTTAGGTAAAATTAATTTTAATCGCATGCACTGGTCCGAATTGATCATCATTGGTTCATCTAAACTAATGAAAGAAGGGTGTGTGCATACACGACAATACGCCCTCCGATTCTTTTTTACTTTGCGTATAACTTTTTCTCAGTTTTCTCTTATTAGTCTGCGCGTTGCCGATTCCTAGCGATGGTTTCCTTTTGTGCCCCGCCCCATCCGCCTCTTCCCTAATTAGTTGGCAAATTAGTCCAGAAAAATTAAACCAGTGCCCTCCTTGGTATGCGGGTCAAGAGTTATGCGCAGAGTAAATAGAATCGGAGGGAGTATATCTGCTTCCCTCTATTTTTATGCTTGTTCGAGGTGCCAGCCCCAAAAGAACAAATATTTTGCTTGATGGGGTTGGCAGCTCCATAATTAATAGAAGCATCAAATTAGTCATGCAACCTGGGAAGATTAAGAACACACAAACCAGTAATGAACAGAGGCTCGGAGCAGTGATGTAATAGCTAGCATCAGAAAATGTAGGGTAAAACAAACAAAAAGCAGCAGAACCACCTGCTAGTTTGTTGATGTGTAATTAAGCATAGAGAACATTAAGCAGTCTGATGGAATCAACAGGTGGCATCAGAACAAAACTAAAGCATATTAACTATATGTGAACTAGTATGTAATTTAGCACATGTAACATGTTCACTGCCAGAAGTATGGCCCTACAGGTGCAAGCAGAATAACGCGTCTCATGAAAAACTGAATGATGCCCTGAAGAAATTCAAAGGTGCGGTGCTTATGCTAGGAAAGTGAACGTAGGCGCCGACCGTTGGATAATAGTACCTGATTCTCGGTGGCGTATGGGAATAGTTGTCATACTTGATAGCTAAGGATCGTCGATGGTGCTCGTGTTGCGGTTGAGTTTGGGCCGGCTGTCGCCGTTGCTGAAGTGGCTCCGGTGCTACGGTTGCGGCGCCTGTCGACATACAAGAAAGCTCATCTGTGGTAAGTGAACAGTTGCACGATAAAGAGAAAACCCGAACGAGTACAAATCGAAATAACCTAATGAGGCTGCAGCGTCGATAAAGCAGGGCCGGTGGAGTTGAATATGGCGTCCGTGGAGCGGGTCCGGTGCAGTGGACGGAGGCTTCGACAGGCGCGTTGTACAGTGCTTTTGGTGAGGTGGATCTGTTGTGGCGGACAAGGGCTTGCATGAAGGGCCAGCGAAGGGGCGGACGAGGGAGTCAGTGAAGGGCCTACGCTGTGGTGGACGAGGGTGCCGGTTAAGCAGATCCGGTGCGGTGGACCATGATGGCGGTCAAGGAGATCTGGAGCGGTGGACAAGCCAGTCGCTGAAACGGCTCCGGTGAAGTGGTGAGTTGGCAGTTGGGGGTTCCAAGGTGCGGAAGGTAGATCCGGTGGGGTGTGAGGTCCACCGCTGCGGTGGAGGACTAGATTCGATGGCTTGCCGTGGTTGGGGGGTCGGGGAGGGGAAGGGGAGGGGCTCTGGGGAAGAATGTTGGGGGCAAAGAGGGGAAAACAATGGAGTTACCAAAGCAGCCCTTTTCCGTTCATGTGGCATGGGTAAAACAGGAATATCGCAGGGCTAAACTTTCGAGCGCGTGATATTTTGATGTGAGCGGGAAGTTTGAAAGCTTTTGGCGCCTAAAATTATAAGTATTCTACTCTCGTACGGCCGACTATGATATCATGGCCAACAATTTGTTTGTTTTGCACGCAAAAAAATGTGCAAGTTTTGAAAATCAATGTCTCCAACTTGAAACTTAGATTGTCCATTCAATTCAAATATGGATCATTGAGCTACTACAAGCAAATACCATCATACGGTCCAATTCAAATGAAATTCCAAATGTGTTTATCCTAAATATGATGACAAAAGCAAAAATGTGTATGTGTATGAATAAATTGGATGATTATAAAGTTTGAACATGCCCGTATGTGTATATCTCTAGGTTTGATATATGAATTTGAAATCACGAAATCCCGGCTTAAAAAATGTACCTCCGTTTAAATGAATTACAAAAGCTAATGATGGAGTCGAATTCCAAAATTCCAATCTTAGGTTTGTAATTCTGGTACATCAAGGTATATCACGCATGTTCAAAAGTATCGTTATCTCATAGTCAAAACTGTGAAACAAATTGATCAACCATGAGTGCACAATATCTCAATTACGCTAAAGTCCCTCAAATATAGACACCTCACTCTTTATCTGAAGTCAGCCCCCCCCCACCACACACACACACAGAAGTCGTTCTCTCCCCCAAACACCAACACACGAGCACATTAACACCCCTCTCTCTTGTAAAGTCCGGACCCCAACATAGGTCTCTATCACTTCGTCTCTCGGGCATGCACACATCTCTTCCCTCACTCTCTAGGTCTCCCGCTATCTCTCTTACCCAAGCACACGCACTATGTAGAGTGTATATTTCCCATACACACAAAACGTCGCCCCCAAATGTCTATCTCCCTAGTTATGTGGTCCTCGTGCACTCACCTCACACACCACCCCCACTGCAAACAAGCACACTTTGTCTCCTTGTGCACCACTCTCCTCTTTCTATCTCTCTCACATGCGAACCCGCCCTAGCTCCTTCCCTGTATACATATATGTCGTGACTCTTTGCATAGCTCCCTAATGTATAATCGTTCTTGATTTCGCACATTGTTCTCTACACCATCTATTCTAGCTCTCTCATGAAGTCCCTATCACACACACGATGACTCACTTCCCTTGTGTCTCCGTTCATAGGCCAATTTTGGACAACATCAACATTGTCTCCCTATCTATACGCCATTTATGGACACAAACGACCCCTCTCACCCCCTCTCTTCCTCTCTCTCTCTATCTCTCTCTCTCTCTCTCTCTCTCTCTGTCGCTAGCTCTCTCTTTCTCTCGCTCTCACACCCCTCTCCCACACACACACTCGATGTCTCTTCCAAATAGTCTGCTCCCCCCGCCCGCACCCGTGCTATCTCGCTACTACACATGTCACACCATTCCCCCTTCCCTTATACTAGGTTTACATCATCAGTGGTCTCTCTACTCCACATACACTCTCTCCCTCTCACACACAAACGCGTGCACAAACACACACAGACACGCACAAACACCCATTTACCTGGATCCTCATCTCTCCTCATGTCTGCATGTGTATCTCACACACTCACTCTCTAATTATGTATATGTGTCTCCATGTTACACAACACAAAATCCCATGTACATGTCCCTCTCTATCCTCCACACACATAGACACAAAGAATCTGTTATCATTGCCTCAATCTCTAACATATCACACACGCACACTCTCTCTCTCGCAAACACGCTCAACAAGGGTTTCCCCGTGAATAACCTACCGTCTATTCATGAACAGTAGTGGCAGTACGGCGAACACGAGACATGAAAAAGAATAAATCTACACATGCTTAGACCACCTAGTATGACTACTAGGACTAGAGCAAGCCAAAAAGCGCGCCGCCGTCACCCCCTCCTTGTCGGCGACGGGAAAATCTTCATTTTACACAGTCGAGAAGTCATTGTGCTAAGGCCCCACATGCCGAGGCGTTGAATAGAATGTAGATGCTAGTTTACGGAAGCAAGTATCAATAATACGTTTGTATCTCCATACTTATATTTCTTCTCTTATAAAAACCGAGTTGGTGATGATGGTACGTGTGCCATCTTGCAATATAGACTGTCTGATCTATATCTGACGGATGGAAATTAAACTAAAAGATACCCGCACCCCTCTCCACATTTGCAGAAAAGGCCTTCCCTCGTTCATCCTTATCTCCAACAAACCTCATTGTTGAGCAATTAAGAAAGGAAGCCTATGGAACAAACTGGCCTGGTGGCCGCTGCCGGCATCGTCAATCTCCATGCCTCTGCTCAGTTCGACCACCAACCACCACCACACCCCACTCCTCTTCACCTTATCTCATATTTCTTGAGATATCATTAGTTTTTACACATGGTATTACTCCCGCAAGGGTCAATCACAACAAGTGTTCTATAAAAAATGCATCTTGATGTTCTGTGCAATGCACGGATCTTGCTAGTACTCCTACACAAGACTAAGTTGGTGATGCTGGTGTGTCTGTCATCCGTCGTTTCTGACCATTAGATCTACATCTAACGATTGTGAGGTAAGTTGTTGCCTTTTCTCACCAACATCCACTTGTCTACCAATTTGCAGAAAAACCCATAATTAGTATCTTAAAACCAACCACATCCCTCCCTGACCTCACCAAAACAGCCCAAGGAATATATTCTAATTGAAACATAATATATCTCTAGTGACATATGTATATCAAAATTAGAGTGTTTTGTACCAAGTTTGTGAATAAGTATTATTCTAATTATGATTTGTTGCAACGGACATGAACATTGCTAGTATTTCCAACCATGCATTTCTTTTCCTAGTATTCCATAGTTTCGAGTTTTCCATCAAGATATTAGTCACTCATGGTTGATATTTACTTTCAATCATGTACACATATGCACTATGTAACTAGCCTTGCTTACTGGCTTCCAAAGATTAACTTTCACTCCTACTTACAATATGTAGAGCATTTAACAAAAAACTACCACTTTCAACCAGCCCTAGGAGGAATCTATTGTACAAAAAATAGCAAAAACATACCCAAAATTTCTTAATCCACGCCAAAAACTACCTAGTACTCCTACCGATTAGGTTCATTTAAACCCATTTATGATAGGGTTGGCCCACATGTCCGTGCTGACGAGGCAGCTTAAACCAACACATTTTGTTTGACCGTTGACACGAGGGACCCACATCTGACCTTCTATCCTGTTATTCCCCCTCAAATCATTATTTTTCCTGAATACTTCAAACAGTACTGATGCGTGTTCGTCGGTGGCGCTGGTGATGAGCGAGTTGGCCGCCGCTCCGCCGGACGGGCCGTACGCCGCGCTGGCCTCCGCACGGGTTGGCAGGCTGGCCCGAGCGTGACTCATGAGCGAGCAAGCCGCCGCGCTGGCCTTCGCTCGAGCCAGATGGCTGGCCTTAGCGCGGCGCGCACGAGCAAGCTGTCGCACTGCCTTGCCAATCTAGCTAGCAAACCTTGCAGACAAGCAGCTGGACGGAGCTATCTTGGCTAGCTAGCGACCGCGAGCGCCGGATGGAGCTGGCATCCGGACTGCCGCAACATGGGCTCCGCACCGCCGGCGGATTTGACCTTGCCTTCTGCCGGCGGCGGTAGCTGCGTCCCATGGCCGAGGATGACTAGGTGGACGGGCCAGAGGTGGGAGGTCACTCGAGGATTTTTGTTGGTAAGAGCATGTACAATGGTTGATAAGGTAGTCTTATCTTATGTCTGCCACGTATGCAAGTGGTAGTAGTTTCTTGGCATTTTAGTGGTTTCTTGCATTATTAGAGCAAGTACAATAGAGCTGAGTCAGCGGGCTATAAGAAATAAACTACTACTACATGTTGGCTATAAGATGGGCTATAGATGACATGGCACTGGCTTATAGCCAGCAGCTGTCTATACTATTAACCATGCTCTTAGGGGTTTCTTGTAAGGAACAGTGCACGTACTACTAGCGACAAAAGGCGATTCTAGGTTGCGTTGTACTCCAACGAGTACTACTAGTGGTCACGGGAGTGTATACCTCGTTTTGTGGGTTCGATCCCGGCCGAACGCACGACGACCTTTTTAAAAAATAGTACTACTACACTTTGCCGCGAGCCAATATTTTACACGGGTAGTTTGAGTTTTGAAGTCAAACGGACGTGCGGCCCTACAATCTGGGTGCACTGGACAGCCTAGCCACGTGAACGGGTTTTCCTTCCCAGCATCCAGTGTCTCGCGTGCTTGCCCTAGCCGCACCTCGCTTGCAGCTTCCAGCTAGTAGCATATTTAAACTAGCGCCTCCCAATTAAGCCCGAGGAGCCGGAAAAGCCTGGCGGGGCATTGGGAACTATGCAATATGGCTCTGTACGTAAAGTGCTCTACTACTACTCTGTAGCTTGTGGCGTTGCATGCATGGACTTCACTCCATTATCGGCTCTACTCTAAAAGAAATTCCTCTTGCCGTGTTTTTTTTGAAACAGAGGCAAAAGCTTTGCTTCATCTCATTCATAAAGAAGGAACTACTAACAAAGTTCGACGAGATCCATTACACCTCCACAAATGGAAGCGAAAAGCCTAGTCTCGCTGTATCAAATAACTCAAATGTTCTACCCACGCAGTAATCATCGCTGATAAACAGGCTGCTAGTGTGTGCGTGAGAGGAGCGGCTGAGTAGGCCAGCTACGTGAGAGGAGCGGCTGAATAGAGCACCGAGAGTACCCACTAGGCCACTACGCAGGTGTACTTCCCCTGCATTGATAGTACAATGATGGTTCTAGAGAATAGTAGTACCCTCCACTTCCAACTGTAGCTCCTTGGCCCTGAGATTCAAGAGTTCAAAACTGGTGCACTATACTATACTAGACTAGAAGTACAGTACATCACACTACTAGTTGAGAAAAGTAGTACTACTACAGTACGAGTACGTACTCCTCCGTCACATAATGTAAGACGTTTTTGACACTAGTTGGCGTGTACAAAAAATGGCAAAAACATACCCAAAATTTCTTAATCCACGCCAAAAACTACTACCTAGTGCCAAAAATTTCTTACTAGTGCTATTATTTACAGTATAATGCAATCCCATAACGTTCCGTAATCCCTTTCTTTCAAAAAAATCTCTTCCGGAGAGAAGATTGCTATCTCCACGCGAGCTTCTCATAGGCCAGCGCCACTGCATGCAGTCATGTGAGAGAGAGGGAGACATCCATGCAGCATGCAGAGAGAGGAGAACACGGGCGGACAGCCTGTGGGCTGCATGGGGCATTTATAGCTGCTAACTCCTCCCATCCATGCGCCAGGGCTATTTCCGTCCAGAAAGCATGCAGCGAGCCCCTGCCTTGGTATCCAGGTCTGCTCTTATGCGCAGAGTAAAAAGAAACGAAGGGAGTACTAGTAGTAAATAATAGCCTCACCCCTTCACTGAGGAACGATCTACAGTTGGAAGGGACGAGGCCATGCAGTTACTACGCTCTTATCTCCTCCTCGCCAGTTCCCCTCCCCCCGAAGAGAAGGCAGTTCGTCGCTGCTCCCATGGACTCGCCAGGCGGTTCTCCTCCTCGTCGGGGCTAGGAGACCTTGGACGACGATCCTGTGGGAGAAATCGCACGCCGCTCTGACGTCCTCACCGCCGCAAGACTCGGTGCTTCTTGCACCAACTTTTTCAAGACGCTGCTTAAACAGGCCATGCTTGTTGGTCTTCCATGCATCCTCGAGGAGAAGGTTCTTCTATGGGACAATCCTTCGAACAGTCCACCGCTCCCTGGCCATGGTTGCACGTTGACTCCGCTAGAGTTGCCGACGTTGAGAGGTAGTCGGATTTTGTCCGATGAGCAGGTCAGTAATGGAGTTTGATCATGTAGTACTTAGTTATTCCATTTCCATCCCGTAATTTCTCCGCTGCCCACCGTCTTATATATAGGTCTGGGTCGGTGCCAACGAAGATTGGCTTGCATACCTCCGGCCGGATACCACCATCATTTTGCACAACATCCACAGCAGTGCGGCCGTTCCGGTAGACCCCTTCTCCATCATTGGGACCGACCTTCCGGACTGGCTGGGCAAGAATACGAATGATGATGCCTACATGAGATTGAAGAAGATAGCAATTGCGGACCCGCCGACAAAGCGACGCGGCTACGACGATTACTATCTCATCGCGGTGCGACATAAGGATTGCCATCAATGCAGGAGGCAGTAAGGGCAGAGGCTGGCGCATGTTGGCGGTGGTAGATTTGTACCCCTACACATTTGAAGACGTCGTGCGCCATCTAGGCCACATCTTCACGGTGACAAGCCAGGGGACTTGTTTCATTTGGTTGACATCCTATGGTACGGGAGATTACAAATGGAATGCACAAACCATCATTTGCATCCCTAACGGTACACCATTATTTTGCAGGGACCAGTCATCCCCCGATCAAAATAAGATCGCCGATCCTGGATGTGCATTTGCATCCGCGATTCGGTCTAACCTGGAACCTTGTAGCTGACTTTGGCATATTGGGATCAACTATCTTAGCAGTCGTTACCCATGGTACCACTGATGTGCAACATGGTCACATAATCTACCACGATCGGGCCATCACCATCTACCCGAGTATTCCATTTTTTAACCCTCTCGCCTTCTCTTTCATTGTTGTACTAGTAGTATAATTTTTAGTACTAGTAGGAGTACTTTTTACCTTGGAAGGCGCATATAGCTAGCTAGGCCCTTGAAGACTTGAACCCACTAGCTGTCACCATTTTTGTTTTTCCATGTCTTACTATCTCATCCATGTAGCCAAGAGTGGCTATATATAATAAGCCGGTTATTTTACTTCCTCTATGCCAGAGTAGTACTATTTGTTGCACAGTATTACTGACCGCCACATTTGAGCACAACATTATTATGCATGGACCTTGAGTATGTACGTCACCATGTGTCCAGATCTGGGATGCCGCGTGTACCAGATGAACGGCGCCGAGTTCGACCCCCGTGATGCTACGTGGGTGCCAAGGAACACTCTTGGAGAGTACTCGCTTTTCATCGGGGATAGCTACCCCATTGTGAAGCGGATGCCACCTTCCGTGCACGACACGGAAGGCCTGCCGTTCATGAAGCATGGTTGTGTCTTCAGTGCGCACCACCGGATGAACGACATGCTAGGACACGCTATCCCTGATTTATGCCGCTTCAGCTCGGATGAGTCTCCATCGTGTGGAACCGGACTAGAAAGCTGCGACAATGATTCCCGTTGCCCACCGCTATGGATGGTGCCATCCATGAAGAACACCTGGGACTAGAACCTAGAGGAGGACATGTAGCCCATCTATAACGTGTAAGTGGAGTACGGTAATTGTGAACGGTAGCACTATGAATATATGTAGACTAGTCGTGCACAAAATTATCACATGAGTTGGAGATGAACTTGTGTGGCATACTGGCATTTGTCCTTTAGAATTTATTACTAGTAAATGTGTTATGTGTACGTGCAACTTGTGTGGTTGTTGCACGGGCTCCAACACGCCCTTTGAGAAAAAAAAGGTGGCACAACTTTGGATATATGTGACGTGGCGGAATCATACAGTAGCATCGTTCGCTATAGTTATACTAGTACACTCCTACTAGGGCGACAGCTCCTATAAAACCTTGCGCTTGGCTCTCTGCCTCTTCGGGAGGTTCAACAGTTCGTACTCGTGTGAACCTTGCACTTGGCTCTTTGCCTCTTCGGAAGGTCCAACAATGATGATACTACAGTACAATATGCTTCTGGCAATCTGACACCGATTGAACTTCTGCACGTCCACCGTGAGGGCGAGGGCGAGGGAGAGGGAGAGGGAGAGGGAGAGGGCGCTGTAGTCAAAACCCTCTCCTCGTCCTGCGAACCACTGCACGCGTGGGCGAGGGAGAGGCGTAGTAAGCAAGCTTCTCCTCGTTCGGCGAGTTGACGGGACACATCAAAGCAGTACTAGCACTAGTAGTAATAGTCCATATTGCGTCCTTTCCGATTAATATGGCTTAATTTGAAACGAGAAAAATACACTGGCGGTCAACGTATGTAACAGTACGCTCTTTACGGTCACTATATATAGTTTTGCAGCGATTATGCGATCACTAGCTCATCGTAGAGGACCGTATTGCACCCTACTGATCGGCCACATAGTCAACGTGGCACTTTGTTGACTGGTTAAATTGTCACCTGGTTTCTGGGTCCCACCTGTCAGTTGGCAGAGCAAAGAAATCAGTTAAACAAAACTTTACGCAGGCGCGACACGAGTCCAACCCTTGCGCGTGAACCGCCCTGGCTGTGTATGTGAGTGCATGCACGTGTCCTCCCTCGGTCTTCCAACAAAGAGTGTACTACATGATGTACATCTACACTTCCAATGTGTTTAGCCTTTAATCTAAATCGATATTGATTGACTAATGCACCAACTTGTGTTGTAGGTATAGGCTACATGTCTATCCTTAATTACAGCATGCAACGGCCTTCATTTAATCTTCTTATCTCAATGGTCGCATGCACACATAAGTCTGCTACTTTTGGGCATTAATTATGCCCTGGTCAATGTGTAAATCTCTAAATGTATAGTCTTTCACGGACATTGGGAGTAGGTTGAGCACTTGAGCGTGAGCGTGTGTGTTGCGTCGTGTGTTGTGTGCCGCATGGGTGCGTGAGTGTTGCGTGCGTCCATGTGTACGTGTGAGTGTTGCATGTTGCATGCATGCATGCATGGGGCTTACTCCCTCCCATTGATATGTTCATATTTCAAGCTTCCTTTGTTCCCTCCATATGGTGATACTCCCTCTGTTCCCAAATAGTACGGAGTAAAAGCCTCCCTCTGTTTGCAAATACGGAGTATTTGTCTTTCTACAGATTTCAACAAGTGACTAGGTACGGAGCAAAATGAGTTAAGTGAGCGTAGAGGCATAGGGATACTGTAGAAAGGAAGTCGTCGTGATCCATTTATTCCCCATCTCGGCCAGAGAGAACTATTCAACTAGTCTCTTCTTCTTCCTCCTCTCTTCCTCTTCCTCCTCTCTTCCCCATCGTCGGCCGCACACCATTTACCCCCACTCACTGCTCGCCCGCCCGCGCCATCTTCCTTGGTAGCTCGCGCGTACCATATCCCCCCGCTCACTGCTCGGCCACACAAGGAGAAGCTTCTTCGCTCGCCCTCCCGAATCCACTTACCCGCTGGCTCGCAGGCACCGAAAACCCCAATGGCAGAACCGACTGACACGCAGAGCCGCGATTGGAATTCCCTCCCCGATGTTCTCTTGGAGCAGATCTGTAGTCGTATGGACCTACTCAACACCGTCCGTCTGGCCACATGCTCGGTGTCTTTGTACCGTCTACTCGTCTGCAACCGGTCGGCTCTTTTCAAGACACCCTGCTTGCTGATGCCCGATCCTCGCGGGTGGCCCAGACACCGACTTGATGATCCTACGGAGGTTGCTGTGGTGCCCCTCGACATGCTACCACTACCCGTTCACCTGTCCTTCATGCGCGGCCACTACTGGGCGGGCATGAAGGCCAACTGGATCGTCCTCATCCATCACACCGGTAGTCCGTGGTGTCTCGTGGATATCTACACCCAGCGAGAGATCACCCTTCCATCGTTGGATACCGCCGCCATCGAGCCTCGCGGCCCTCCGGACACTCCTGCCTACTACGCACGAGACACGTCAAGCTTTTGGCTCGACCTCTGTTTGCATAAAGTTGTAATCTACGAAGTGCCCACACCATCAGAAGACTACATGGATTACACGCTCATTGCCTTGTTCAACAAGGGATTAGTCTATCTAGAATCGGGTCGCCATACATGGTTATGGCTCATCATCAATCCTGTTGAGGAAACATTTCTGTCTAATGCTATAGTGCATGATGGCATCGTTTACGCGGTCGATGCACAGATTGGCTACCTATATTGGTGGAATCTATCGTCGTGTAATTGTTCTATCTCATCTCATCTTTACCTTATGAATACGACTGCCTGTTCATTTGTTACAAATTTAGAATGCATAGCATGTCTATAACCACATCATTGCTATATGTTCCTCTCATTTCCTAGATTTTTATGACCACACATGTTATTGTTAGAGTTGATATGGGAACAATTGGCATCTAATGATTGTTAGAATACATATTATGAGCATAACATCATGATTGCTATATGTTACTCTCGTTTACAAGATTTTTATAACAACGCATATTATTTCTTAGAGTTGACATGAGAACAGTAGTAGTAAGTGCTATGGTAGAATATGAGTAGGCGCTGTCATAGCTGTTTTCCTCTCATTGTTACTTGATGTTTGAACCATGACATATTGCTAGAATATGGAAGACATTGGCTTATTTTTTTTAACTTGGGGTATGATTATGACCACGGCATTGCAATTCTCTATCTATGATATGTGTCACTGTTATAATGATCTTAATTCCACACATACTCTGAACATAATTGTTTATTTTGTCCTTTTGGTCTCCAATTTGAATTGTTGCAGCAGACGCAAATGCGCTGGCCTTCATGATTCCAGGACCTGGAATCATACTAGCCGATGGGTGGTGGTTTATCGCTCGTTCAGCTGACGGCGGTCATTTGATGCTCATTCGCACGTACCAAATTGACCAAACCATTACATCAAACCACATGAAGTACAATGCATGGGGCGTTCGTGACATTGATGGCTATGGCTGCTTCGTGTTCGAGAAAGATCCCAGCTCCGTTGGGCCAGACGTATTCAACTGGAGGCGGGTTTACAGCCTCGGCAACCACTCCTTGTTCCTCGGGATCAATTATCCGATCATCCAACTAATCATCGATCATATCACCGGTGATGATTACTGTGCTATGCAACTTCCATTCGCGAGGGGGGCTGTGTTTACACATCATACCATGGGTTTCATGAATCACCATATCCAGAGATTCGTCGACATAGCTTGTTTCCAGATAATCTTCAGTGTGTGAAAGGCATCAAGCTTCCATGTGATGGATGGCTTTTGCAAACTCGACATGCGGCGATGTGGTTCATGCCAACAGCAAATATGCACAACTTGATTCGTGCTGATATCTAGACTGAGCCATGTATTCTGCTGCTGTAGCACGACCCTCTTTTGTTGGATATTATGTACTATTGTTAGTTTGAAGCACTCCTCTGGTTTGAAGGATAGATACCTTCCTGGGATCAAGTGCATCCTAACTCACCTGCGTAGGATGTACTGATAATGATGATGGAGATGCTGTGCAGAAGCCATATATATATTAGTTAGGCTTCAAGTGCGTACTTGTTAGTTAAACCTATGTATAAATTGTGACACTAAATACGACTAGTAAGTAGTACAGCAGCAGTACTAGTATACGTCGGTCAAATTATTCATCATGTCCACACATTAAATTGACATGACAACACGCTGCGCGTGAGGTGACACAAGAATCCTGGCGGCGTGTTCGGGTATTTTGGACTTCAGATTTGGAGTACCACTTATCTGTCGAAATCTTTCATCATTCACTTAAAACAGTCGATTGATCATACATTGAGTACCATATAACTAGAATTACCGATGCAAGTCGAAGAAGGATTGGCCCGTGCTGCCGGCTGGCGTCAAGTTCGATCCCATGGATCAGGAGCTGATCGAGCACCTTGAGGCCAAAGTGAGTGCTGACAGCGTGAGATTTCAGTCTCTCATTGATTTTTTCATACCAACCATCGCAAGCGAGCACGTCATATGTTACACCCAACCTGAGAAACTTCCAGGTAAGACACCGATCGGCCGTCTACTTGCACAAACATATTCATTTGTTTATAGCTCTATTTTTCTTTTTAGACGCAGACCTGGTGAAGCAATTACAATTTGGAAGTTAATAAGAAGTGAAACAAGTGACTGCAACATGCCAAAGATGTTATGAAAATGCCAACTAGGTACACTAAAACCTGTATTCCACAATACTGCAGGTATCACACTGAGTGGCCTAAGGAAGCATTTCTTCCAGTGCAATTCCAGGGCGTTCAAAAGGGGCGCGTGGACGCGTCGCAAGATATAGTCGGAGTGCGACATGCACACGATGTGGCACAAGACCGGCAATACCTTGCCGGTGATGGTCAATGGCCGGCAGACGGGCAGCAAAAAAGGTTCTGGTGCTGCACACCAACAAGAACTTCGACCAGCAAAGGACCAACTGGGTGATGCACCAGTACCACCTCGGGGACCTGGAGCAAGAGAAGGAGCGGGAGCTGGTCCTATGCAAGATTTTCTACCATCGAACACTAGGGCCAGGAGTAAAAAGATTATAAGTTAGTTTGGTATTGGTAGTTGTACTACCTTGTCGTCCGCAAGTTGGTATTGTTGTTAACGATCTTTTGGTATGAACTTGCATTTGCTTCCAACCATCATGCCGAGGGTCGACGTGGATATAAAGCTGAATCGTTTGTTTCAAAATGAATTTTCAGGCACCTGATTTTTATTTGATGGGTAGCATAAGCACCCACCATTCGAATTCCCAGTTCTCCAATTTTTTTCGAAACAAGTGCATGCACTTATTATCACGATAAAAAAACAATATCCGTGCTGCATCCCAGTTATCAATCTGTACTTGCACAATTCTCTCGTTTATTGAGCACGTATATTGTTTTTTCAGGTCGAGCAAGTTTCAACTGGGCTGTTGGTTTCCCAGGGTTGTTTTGTTTTTAACAGGCCCAGCCCATGATGACAACGGGGCACAAAGATCCAGCAGGTATCTACTGGCCTCTGGCCCGCCAGCGTTAGTTATATTTTTTCTTACAACATCCACAGGCAGTTTTTTTTACTGAATCAAACACACAGCCCAGTTCTATTTTCCTCTTGAAACGCATGTCCTACATCCGTTTTCTAATCTCTACCTATAGTTTTACTAGTTCATATACACGTATCATTATATTGAAAACACATAAAATTCCCTTTTCATATTTACATCCTTATTTTTGATGTTTTTCCCACCCAGCGCTGATTTTTTTACCACTGGTTTTCCCTTAAACCAACTAAATTGTCCCACGTCTTATTTGCTTACAAAAATAAAACAATTTTTTTGGCAAATCAATAAGTTCTTAAAAAAATGTTTATCATTTCGGGATTACAACAGTTCAGACTCCACCGAAATATGCAAAATAAGGCTGGACTTTTTGACCATGGTCCTGGCCAGAAAATGGGCTGTAATAAATTACTTAAGAATTAGCAAATGGGCTGCAAATTATAAAAAATAGCAAATGGGCTTTATGTTGTCTGCCATAGATTTGGAGGCTAACTTGTGGGCCTACTAAGTTCATGCGTACACAAGGTTTCTCAAAAAGGAAACATAGTCAACAATCGACTTTACCAGCGTCAGACCGTTAGATGCCAATCTAACGGCAATCGTGCTTCTTCAGTCTCTGATCTTCCTGCCCCAGCCGCCCAAACCAGCTGTCATGGATTTGTCACGGCAGATGTCCTAGTGTGAGGACTTAGTCGCGAGGCCAATGCATCTATGTGGTAGCTTGAGAGGGGTTGAGCGGGACGAGAGACGCAGGGCGGATCAACAGGCAAGACAAGGATTTAGACAGCTTCGGGCCCCGGGAAACATCATCCGGTAATAACCCTACATGCTGTTTGAGGCTAGGTCTCATTATCATCATGAGGGAGTCGCCGTAAACCGGCTCTTTGTGTCTAGCCCTAGAGATTGTTTTCTTGCTTGTACCTTCTCTCTCTTTGGGAAGCCCTGCCCTCCTTATATATGTTGAAGGGGCGGTTTACATGTGGAGTCCTATTAGGATTAGGACTAGTCTATCTCTAATACAAACCGGATACGAGTCCTGGTCTTAACTCCTTGTAAGGTAAATATTCCTTATGCCTTTCCTCTTAAACCGGCCCACCATAGTATGAACCAACCTTCATGAACCGCCCGTTGGGCCACCGGGTCTTGTCGCTCCTCTGACCCGCCTGCCGGTTTACCAATGAGTCATAATGACCAGGCGGGTTGCTTGTAAACCGCCAGGTCAGGGCGAGTCGCCAGTAACTCGCCAAGTGCCAGCGGGGTCTTCAGATAAACCGCCAAGTCCGGCCGGGTTACACTTCCGGCCAGTTTACACCGCGGGGTATATCCCCGACATTAGCCCCCAATTTAATTTGGATTTATCCATGTTAAACTGATCCTGTAAAACAAATACAAGAACAAATTTGATAGATTATGCTCCGGGTTAATAATTCTTGTAAACTGGCTTCTGATCATCCTTAATTCCTTGCCATTTCCTTCTTCTAGAAAATCCAGGTCAATAAGCCAACTTCATACTTAATTTGCCGACATTGGTTTGTCACCGAGAAATATTGTGAAGAATAACTCCTTTGACTCAGCTCCCAAAGCACCGGTTTAAGAAATATGGGTCTGAAAATACTTATCTGATATTCAGCCGGTTTGAAGATGTAAAACTGGCCGGTTTATAAATAATGATGGCACCGGGACATAATTGTTGTTGACACTGGGTCATGTAATTGATCTTCCTGATTTGCTCAAAACTGATAAAATGAAGATGTTCCTCCTTTATATGCATAATACCTGTAGCCCCCAAGTCTTAAGAGGAGAACATAGTGATAACTTAAGACTTGCTCAAATAAGTGTTTCAACCTTGAAGAAATCCGGTTTGTTCATCTCAATCATATAAACTGAATACTCCATATATGTAGCCCCCAAGTGCCAGGTTGTCATGCTTGCAGCAACCTGGGACTTGTAATTTGCTTATAAAAACTTCAATCAGTGTAACCCCCAAGGGCCGGCTCATTATGCAATAATGAGCATGGACTTTGTAAATATAATCATGTAGACTTGAGCAGTGATATGTAGCCCCCAAGGGCCAGCTTTTAGTAAGATAATACTTGAACCAGGGCTTGATATATACTTCAATGAAAATAATATCTTATAATGTAGCTTCCATCGTAGGGCTTGAACCCACGTCCACAAGGTTAAGAGCTTTGTGCTTTACCAACTGAGCAATGGATCCTTCAATATTATGGACGAAAATTTATGTACCTTGAATTGTTGACATGAGCAATTGGTAGCCCCCAAGGGCCGGCTCATTACGATGTGATGAGTCGGGTCTTCAATAAGGTGAGCAAACAATGACTTTGCATTAGCCCCCAAGTATCATGGTGCATGCTTGCAGCGACATGAGACTTGTGTATTTGATGTAATCTCAACTGAAATAATGTAGCCCCCAAGTGCCGGGTTGTAAGCCCGCAGCGACTCAGGACTATTCCTTCCATTGTAGAATAAATCATATCCTTTGATAAAATATTAGACACTGCGCTATAGCGACTTTGAGAATCTTAATAATAAAAATCCAGCCATGTTGGCTATTCAAGATAATATAATCCGGTATGAAAACCTTATTCATTCAATATCATAATGAAATTTCAGCCAAGTTTGGCTATTTGAATAATATAACCCAATGATTTATAAGCGCATGATTCCAATGGCGCAATCCAAATATATACTGGCGACTTATTGTCCAAAGCCAGGCCGGTTTAATAAACACCGGATCATACTACCGGTTTAATAAACACCGGTGATTTATAATCATGCTTTATTCAACCTGTTTCTGCATACAACAAGTTTAAAGTGTCCTGTGACATTGAATCACATCGTTGGTTTACCAACTTTTTGTAGTAAGAGTGATAACCCCAATCTCGAGTACTGATAACTCCTTCCACATTGTGCCGGTTTATGATAAAACAATACCGGGTTATGATAAACACCGGGTTATCCATATGTAATACTGGCGACTTGTAGTCAAAACCAGACTGGGCTGATAGTCTCTGGATTATAACTTGATCGTGTACTGACAACTTGTAGTTGACAGCCTAACCGGGTTGATAAACGACGATTTGAAAGCATCACAAATCTTATCAAAAGAAAACAAAACTTAGCAAAAAGCAAATAAAACCGTTGTAGTCGAGGCTTTTCACGGGCTGCCAGGCCCCAAATTCAAGGCTTTTCATGGGCTGTCAGGCCACTGAGTTAAACCATTTTTGCAAAGCCTTTTAAGATGGTCCTCAATCCTTAACCAATCATCATTTTAACTTGACAAGTTCAGGGTCTTCATTTTAGAGTAACTTGTCAAAGTTCAAAGGGTCATACCAGGTTTACCTGGGCGGAGTGACTTACTTAGGTTAACCTGGGGTTTTAGGTGTATACACCAGGCTTCCAAGCCATGGCTTGATAGCCCATTACAAGTGTAGATTCTAAGTTCATTTCGATAGCAAAGACTCCCCAAGTAACGTTTTGAGCTGTGCTCAGTGGGTGCCTATGTTTGAGTTGTTGTTTTACAACACTCTCGTTGGCCCCAGATTGATTTGGCTTTGAGCCGATCAAAAGGTGTAACTATGGTTCGGATACAACCAAGCCCCCAAGTGATGTTGTGGCATTGCACTGATCAAGAGGTGTAGCTATGGTTCAGATACGACCAAGCCCCCAAGTGATTCTTCGTATATGACTTTATAAGCCGGATCAATAAGCAAATAGGATGCCGCTTTATAACAGAAACCCCCACGTGATCAATAATATGATAAGCCAATAAGGCAGGATACCCATGTTTGAACCGCGCATCATGGCAGCTGGTCCTCTTCGGCAACCTTTAACTTTTTGCAAGAGATAAATTCTTCTTGAACCGGGATTTTGAACCGGATATTGAGAGCTTCAATGTTTTATGGGAGACATCTTTCCCTTGAATCGGATTTTAAACCAGAACCGTCATTTTCAGCCGGAAATTTTCTGACGGCCTTTAAAATCGAACTTGCGAGAAGTTAATTCCTTTTTGAGCCGGAAATTCTTAAACCGGATTTGAGAGCTTCAAAGCTTTGTGGGAGATAGCTTCCCCTTGCGCCGGATTTTAAACCGGAATCCTTCTTTTTAAGCCGCAAAATTTTCTGACGGCCTTTAAATTTGCACCAATATGGTGGTTTTAGGGTCCTGCATTAGATATCTTGGCAAGACAAAGTAATGGCTCCTTTTTTTAAAAAGAAAGCAATATATAATATAAAAATATACTGGATGGATTTAACCTGATGCGTCAGGTCAGAGATTATCACCGCGGAGTTGATGATCACCGGGTGAAGCTGAAATTACTCATAGATGAGTCGGCTGCGGGAGCTAAGCAGATGAGCCGGCCCGGTGTTGTAAACCGGCGCGGATGAGCAAATTGTCCTCCACGTTGTAGACCGGCGCGGCCGCGTGAACCGGCCGCGAGGGTGGACGGGTGAGTTGTCCGTGTCGTTGTGAACCGGTACAGCCGCGAGAGACAGCCACGGCGTTGTAAACCGGCGCGGGAGTTCGTCGAGTAACGACGACCACCCGTGCCAAAAGATGTTGGCGTGCCTCCATCTCCGAGGTATAATATCATTTTTTTGTCATAAATAATTGCTCTGCATAAACAATATTGCCGACCAAGGCAAAGATAAACTTGTTCTTCGACAAAAACAACATGGGCTAATAAAATAAACTTGAATGGATATCACCTGACTTGTTTGAACGAGGGATGATCCGTTTTATCGCGACATTGTAAGCCGGCGCGAACGGAGAGAGTCGGTACCGGCGTTGTAAGCCGGCGCGAATAGAGAGAGTCGGCACCGGCGTTGTAAGCCGGCACAGGCAAAAGAGTCGGCCGCAACATTAGAAACGGCAAGGGCGCGGGCGAGTCTGCCACGGGTGCGGACGACGAGTCGACAGCGGGAGCAGCTAACTGTCAGAGACTACTCGGGGCGTTCAGCGACCCGGAGCAGAAATAGAGTTGCGGCCACGCAACAGAGGCGGGGGCGGCTCAGCTACACGGTCGGAGCAGTGAGGTAGATCCGTGAAGGCGGCTTAGCGATGGTAGTACAGCCCACTCAGCCTCGGACGACCAGCACCGCCTTGCCCTGCTCACTGTCGATAGTGCGATGCAAACACAACCAAATAGTTAGTATTAAAAAGAAATTACTGTATGGTAATAATACCTTGCAAGCTTTTCTTGAAAGCGAATATGCATGCTTGATGTGATTGTAAATAGAACCGCTCCCTAGCGTCTCCCGCACCACAGATCAAGGCGCAAGGCAACAACTGAGGCATCCGTGTGGCCGGGCGGCTCAACGCCGGTCGCGGCGGCTCGAAGGTGGCACAGGAACCGGCCGGAGTGGAGCAGAGGGCGGCCAGGGCTCGCGGCTGCGGCCAGGGCCGGCCGAAGCCAAGGCCATGCGGGCGAGCGGATGCTCGGGCATTTGAACCAGCGAACGGAGTACGGCTCGGCTGCATGCTGTCTTGCGGCTGACTTGGAGAAGGAGGTGGCGGAGACCGAAGCGGAGCCCGACGTAGGTGGAAGCGAGGTAAAGCCGTGGCAGCGGCGGCTCAAATTCAGGGCGAGACAAGGTCGCGCGACGGCCGGCTTGGCCCGCGGGCGGTTTTTGGCGGCAAAGACCATTGTCGATCGCGGCAGCTCAGCAGCAGTGGAGGCCGAGAAATCCAGTGGCAGAAGGAGGGTCAGGGCTAGGTGACTTGCGACCGGATCGAAAACAAAAACCGAGGCGGAGATCAATCCTTCCAGTTGCTATTCGTAGTAACTTTCGACCGCTGGTAATATGCTTTGGCTGGATGTAGAAAAACAAATCCGATCTAATGCTTATCTAGTACGGGTCTTCTGTCCTTCACGTAAGCAATAGCCATCAAGTCCAATCAATAACCCTGTCCTTGTCTTCACATGAGAAGTACTCCCGCTTGAATCAATTGACGTGAAGTAGCGGTAATACTCATTGCGGTGAATCCTTGTTGCTTCAGGACCCACACACCTCGGTATCTGATCCAGCAGATTACTCATGGAATATGCAGCAGCGGTCAGGCGTGCGTGACACTGGCGGCTTCGTAGGTTGCGCAGCAGCGAAAATCAATTGCTGTTGGATTAAACGGATCACAGATGCAACCCTAACTCTTGATCTCAATTTCGTACATGCCAATACGACTGTTCGTCGAGCCCGCAGATCCTTCCGCGAGTTCTCTCCTTTTTCCGGTATATCACGAACTTCTCGATCCTTAGGAGAGATCCCTCCAAGAACTCAACACCACCGTGCGCAGGCCCCACGGTGGGCGCCAACTATCGTGGATTTTTCACGGCAGATGTCCTAGTGTGAGGACTTAGTCGCGAGGCCAAAGCATCTATGTGGTAGCTTGAGAGGGGTTGAGCGGGACGAGAGACGCAGGACGGATCAACAGGCAAGACAAGGATTTAGACAGCTTCGGGCCCCGGGAAACATCATCCGGTAATAACCCTACATGCCGTTGGAGGCTAGGTCTCATTATCATCATGACGGAGTCGCCATAAACCGGCTCTTTGTGTCTAGCCCTAGAGATTGTTTTCTTGCTTGTAACTTCTCTCTCTTTGGAGAGCCCTGCCCCTCCTTATATATGTTGAAGGGGCGGTTTACATGTGGAGTCCTATTAGGATTAGGACTAGTCTATCTCTAATACAAACCGGATACTAGTCCTGGTCTTAACTCCTTGTAAGGTAAATATTCCTTATGCCTTTCCTCTTAAACCGGCCCACCATAGTATGAACCGACCTTCATGAACCGCCCGTTGGGCCACCGGGTCTTGTCGCTCCTCTGACCCGCCTGTCGGTTTACCAATGAGTCATAATGACCAGGCGGGTTGCTTGTAAACCGCCAGGTCAGGGCGAGTCGCCAGTAACTCGCCAAGTGCCAGCGGGGTCTTCAGATAAACCGCCAAGTCCGGCCGGGTTACACTTCCGACCGGTTTACACCGCGGGGTATATCCCCGACACCAGCACCGTCGGAACCGCCTGCTCCCGCCTCCCGTGGCCCGCAGTGCTACCGGGAAGGCCTCACAGCCCCATCATACTCGCATCCCTGGCCTGTCTATCCCTCTACTCACCCACACCTCGTGTTATTTTCCGGCGACGGCAGCCGAACCAGTCAACCCTCGTACTCTCCACCGCATGGGCAACCACTGTCGTGTCTTCCCCGGCTCCGTGTCATTCCCTTCGTAGGCCTTGCCGTCGTCCACTGCCTTGGTGCTCTCGGTGCGGCGTGGTCAACGGTGTCCATCCAACGGCCATAGTGCTTGTTCAACCTCTGGTCTTCTTGCCCCAGCCATCCAAAGCAGCGCCGGTTGTGTTGCGTGCTCCTGCCTCTCGTGGCCGGCTGTGATGCCGCGGAGGCCTCACCGCCCCCTACTACTCCCACCGTTGGCCCATGCTATCCCTCTACTCACCCACACCCCCTGTTATTCTGCGGCGACGGCAGCCTCACGCCACAGCCGAACCAGTGAACCCTCGTACTCCTCTCCGCGTGGGCATCCACTGTCGTGTCTTCCCTGGCTCCGCGTCGTCCCCTTCCTAGGCCTCACCATCGTCCACCGCCTTGGTGCTCTCGGCGCGGCGTGGTCAATGTGGTCAATGACCGACTTCCATCGGAAGAGTACTGTACATGGAGAGGCTGACATCTGGGTCCACGGCCACAACCCAGTTTTTTTGTGATTTGCCAAGTAAGTCGCTTTATCAGGCCCGTTGGGCTTTAAATCTTTCAAGACGAGGAGAGCTTCATTCGGCTGGCCGAGAAAATGGCCCATCAGTAATGAGAAATGGGATGTACATTTTTAAAACACATCAAACCGGCAATAAGTTTAAAATATCTTTTTTTTCATTTCGAGATTTTAAATTACATTAATTTTTATGCGTGGAGAATTTGTTGGATTTTATATTGATATACATTTATTTTTTAAATCAGTTTGAATGTGAGTCAAAATTTCGGGATTAAAAACAGTTCGGACCGTACCGAAATATGCAAAATTTCATTAATTTTTTAACCGTGGCCACAATATGGGCTGTGATGCTAACAAAAAGAATATAGGCTCCAAAAAAACCTTAAGAATTAGCAAATGCGATGTTAATTATTAGAAAAAAATGGCAGATGGGCTGTATGCTGTTTTCCACGGATTTGAGGCTTTCCTAAAAAATGGTTGACGCACAAGCAGTGATTGTTGGATGTCCATCGAATGGCCGTCGTGCTTCTTCGATCTCTACTCTTCCTGCTCCACCCGCTCAAACAAGCGCCGGCAGGACTGCCTGCTCCCTCCTCCCCGCGGCCGGCTGTGCTGCCGCGCAGGCCTCACCGCCCCACCGTACTCCCATCGCTGGCCTAGCCATCCCTCTACTCACCCACACCTGGTATTATTCTCCGACGACGGCAGACGAACCAGTAAACCCTCGTACAGTCGTACTCCCCTCCGCATGGGAAACAACTGTCGAGTCTTCCCCGCCTCCGTGTCATTCCCTTCCTAGGCCTCGCCGTCGTCCACCGCCCTGGTGCTCTCGGCGCGGCCTGGTCAACGTGGTCAACGACCGACATGCATCTGAAGTGGACTGTACGTGGAGAGGCCGACAGCTGGGTCCACGGCCGCACGCAAGGAAATGCCTCCTTATTACACGCAAAATAATGATTCCTCCACCTGACATCAGGGACCCACCGAAAGGGCCTCTGTATTTCACGAAAAAAATGTTACCGCCGCTGACAGCTCGGACCCACCAGCTATATCTTCGCACGCAAGGAAGTGCCTCCTTATTACGCTAAAAAAATGAATACCCCCTACTAGCTGGGACCCACCTTGGTGGGAAGCTGACTTGTGGGCCTACTAAGTTGACGGGGACGGAGGGCTTTGTCAACTTAGTCAATATGCATGATTCTAGCTCCAGTGACCGTATGATGTCCATCCAACGGCCGTAGTGCTTCTTCAACCTCTGGTCTTCTTGCTCCAGCCGCCCAAACCAGCGCCGGTCGTGCCTCGTGCTCCTGCCTCCCGTGGCCGGCTGCGATGCGGCGGAGGCCTGACCGCCCCTACTACTCCCACCACTGGCCAGGCCAACCCTCTACTCACCCACACCCCCTGTTATTCTACGGCGACGGCAACCTCACACTGCAGCGAACTAGTGAACCCTCGTACTCCTCTATGCGTGGGCATCCACTGCCGCGTCTTCCCCGGCTCCGCGTCGTCCCCTTCCTAGGCCTCGCCGTCGTCCACCGCCCTGGTGCTCTCGGCACGGCGTGGTCAACGTGGTCAAGGAATGACTTCCATCGGACGTGGACTGTACATGGAGAGGCTGACAGCTGGGTCCACGGCCGCAGTAAGGAAGTGCCTCCTTATTACGTGCAAAATAATTATTCCTCCACCTGACAGCGGGGACCCACTGGACGGGCCACCATATTTCGCCCCCCTGACTGCTAGGACCCACCAGCGACATCTTCGCACACAAGGAAGTGCCTGACAGTCGGGACCCACCTGGTCGAAGCATACGTAGCGTTGTCATTCTGGTCGCGAACGTGTATGTACATATATACTGGTCAATGTAGAGGCACGCACATGTCGTAGTAGAGGCGCGCACGTAGCATGTACACGTACGTACAGCGGCCAGGGTGCAAGAAAGAAAATACGGCCACGTATGTGTACATACGGGCGGGGTCTCGAACGCCTACTCGCGCATATGTACGGCCAGGGCTCGTGTGCGTGGCTGGGTCGGAACGGAGAAACAGTGTCGTCGTCATGTTCATGGGGAGGCAATGGAATGCGTCGTGTTCATGGGGAGGCAACGGAATGCGTCGTGTTCTTTGGGAGGGCTTGGACAGAACATGCGATGGAAACGAGGCCTGGCGTACCGCAGAACGGAGGAAACGGCCTTGTGTTCGATAGGCCATGTTCGAAACGGCATCCTGTTCATCGGGAGGGGTCTGCCATACCGCAAAACGGAGGAAACGGACCTCCTACGGTCAAAACGGGGGTCTTATTGATCAGGAGGGATGTGGCGTACCGCAAAATGGATGAAACAGACTTGTGTTGGAGCGCTACGGTCGAAACGGGGGTCCTGTTCATCGGGAGGGGTGTGGCGTTCTACAAAACGGGACTCCACGGGATACTGTTCATCTCCACCGTCGACCCCCTCCAGCCTCCACGTGCTACTGTTCATCCACCGTCGGCCTCCTCCAGCCTCCACCTGCGACTATTCATCCACGGGCTCCTGTTCATCCAGCCTCCACCGCGCGCTACTCCACCGGCTATTGTTCAACCAGCCCTCTCCACGGGCTCCTGTTCAACCACCCCTCCACGGGCTACTGTTCATCCTGCCCTCCACCATCTACTATTCATCCAGCCCTCCACAGGGTGGTCCTGTTCATCCATCCCTCCACGGGGTCCTGCTCATCCATCCCCAACCGACTCGATCGATAGGGGTCCTGTTCATTCAGAGGCAACACCACGGGGTCTTGTTCATCCAAACCCCCCGCAACACTCACTGTTCATCCAGAGGCAGCATCGATCGGCTTCAGTTAGCAGCAGCAGCGAAGGAATCGCTCGATCGGGTTCAGTTAACAGTCATCGATCGATCGCTCGGGTTCAGTAACGCGTAGCCTGCAGTGCAATCGCTCGGGTTCAGTTAGAGCCCAACGCCTCGCTCGGGTTCAGTTAGAGCCAACGCCTCGCACACACGCGCGTACGTCTACGAGAGAAGCGCGCATCGCTCGGCCCCCGACCTCCCACCGTAACCGGGAACTCCCTGAAATTTTCCTCCCCCTCGCTTCTACCACGGTTTTTCCGTCATGGACGGCCCAAAGAATGTCATGCAGCTGCGTCTCCGGCCCGCCCAGGACGAAAATCCCATTTTCTGTCATGATTTTTTGTCATAGAAGTAGGAGCCCACCACATCTATGATGATACCGGGTTTTGTCACAATTATCGTCATAGAAGTGTCATATGTATGACAGAAAAAAAAAATCGTTTGGCCCAAAATGTCACGGATGTGTCTTTTTTTTGTAGTGTCACCTCCGCGGATATCTTTCAGCACTCGCCCTTTGGCGACATACTGACATCATTAAGGTCTCTCTCCTTGTCAGGAGAGTCCTGGCCGAACTATGTCCGGCAGGACTGGGATGCGAATGACGAAGAAATTCGCCGCCCACCCACCACCCACTTAGTAGCCACTGTCGACAATTTGATCGACATGCTCGACTTCTACTCCGAAGACATAGACGGTATGGACGACGATGCAGGAGACGAACAAGAACCACTGCCCACAGGGCATTGGACAGCCACCTCATCATATGATATATATATATATATATATATATATATATATATATATATATATATATATATATATATATATATATATATATATATATATATATATATATATATGGTGGACACACCCAAATAAGGCAATGGCGTCGGGACAGCGGAGGATGACCCCTCCAAGAAGCAACCCAAGCGCTGACGTCAGCGGCGCCGATCTAAGTCTCGCCAAAGCAAAAGCGGTGATACCGGCACAGGAGATAATAGTACTCCGGACAGTGTTGAAGATAACGACAATCCCCTCCAGCAAGATTTAGAGCAGGAGGACGGAGAAGCCAGCCCTCCCGAGAGAGCGGCAAATGGAGAGGCGGAGGATGATAATTACATGCCTCCCTCCGAAGATGAGGCAAGCCTCGACGATGACGAATTTGTCGTGCCTGAGGATCCCATCGAGCAAGAGCGCTTCAAGCGCCGGCAAGAAAAAGCAACATCAGCTTCAAGCTGATCAAGATTTGCTAGCTGACAGATGGACTGAAGTCCTTGCGGCCGAGAAATATGAACTCGAACGCCCCTCCAATAGTTACCCAAACCGCAGTTTGCTACCCCGACTGGAGGAGGAAGCATTAAAACCTATATCTCCAGCGTATGATGCGGCTGATCGGCCACCTCATGGTCGCGACAGAGAGGCATTTCAGCCAAAAGCTCAGCTCGCACCCCGACGCCACTCAAATAAAAATGTCAGGGCATGGGGAAAAATGCTAGACCTGCGAGACGTATTGGAGGACAAAGCAAAAAACGCAAGATTGATCTACGAATCACGAGGGTGCGCCACTACGCGAGACGACAACCGTCAGGCTGGATACAGTAAAAGTAAATCCGGCCGGGCCGAACACAGCGGACAAGACTCATTTGAGCAGCGTCGCGATATAGCTCAGTACAGAGGCGCCGTACACCCCCTATGCTTCACAGACGAAGTAATGGATCACCAAATCCCAGAGGGTTTCAAACCCGTAAATATCGAATCATACAACGGCACAACAGATCATGCGGTATGGATCGAGGACTTCCTCCTGCACATCCACATGGCCCGCGGTGACGATCTAGACACCATCAAATACCTCCCACTCAAACTCAAAGGACCAGCTCGGCATTGGCTCAACAGCCTGCCAGCAGAATCCATTGGATGTTGGGAGGATCTGGAAGCCACATTCCTCGACAACTTCCAGGGCACTTATGTGCGACCACCAGATGCCGATGACTTGAGCCACATAATTGAGCAGCCAGAGGAATCGGCCAGGCAATTCTGGACACGGTTCCTAACAAAGAAAAATCAAATCATCGACTGTCCGGATGTAGAGGCCCTAGCAACTTTTAAGCACAACATCCGCGATGAGTGGCTCGCCCGGCACCTTGGCTAGGAAAATCCGAAATCTATGGCAGCCCTCACGACACTCATGACCCGCTTTTGCGCGGGAGAGGACAGCTGGCTGGCTCGAAGCAATAACATATCAAAGAACCATGGTACTTCGGATACCAAGGATAGCAATGGCAGGTCACGTCACAACAAACACAAGCGCCGCATCAACAATGACAATACCGAGGATATGACAGTCAATGCCGGATTCAGAGGCTCTAAACCCGGTCAGCGGAAAAAGCCATTCAAAAGAAGCACTCCGGGCCTGCCAGTTTGGACCGTATACTCGATCGCTCGTGCCAAATACACGGCACCCCCGACAAGCCAGCCAACCACACCAACAGGGAATGTTGGCTGTTCAAGCAGGCCGGCAAGTTAAATGCCAAAAACAAAGATAAGGGGCTACATAGCGATGACGAGGAGGAGCCCCGGACGCCGAACACTGGAGGACAGAAGAGGTTCCCCCCCACAAGTGCGGACGGTGAACATGATATACGCAACCCACATCCCCAAGAGGGAGCAGAAGCGTACGCTAAGGGACGTATATGCGTTGGAGCCAGTCGCCCCAAAGTTCAACCCATGGTCCTCCTGTCCGATCACCTTCGATCGCAGGGCCCAACCCACTAGTATCCGTCATGGTGGATTCGCCGCACTTGTCCTAGACCCAATCATCGATGGATTTCACCTCACTCGAGTCCTTATGGACGGCGGCAGCAACCTGAACCTGCTTTATCAGGACACAGTGCGCAAAATGGGTATAGACCCCTCAAGGATCAAACCCACAAAAACGACCTTCAAAGGCGTCATACCAGGTGTAGAGGCCCATTGCACAGGCTCAGTCACACTGGAAGGGGTCTTCGGATCCCCGGATAACTTCCGAAGCGAGGAGTTAATCTTTGATATAGTCCCGTTCCGTAGTGGCTATCATGCACTGCTCAGGCAAACCGCATTTGCAAGATTCAATGCGGTACCGCATTATGCATACCTCAAGCTCAAGATGTCAGGACCTCGGGGGGTCATCACAGTCGATTGAAACACAGAGCGCTCTCTCCGCACGGAGGAGCACACTGCGGCCCTCGCAGCAGAAGCACAAAGCAGCCTCTTAAGGCAATCCACTAGTTCGGAGATTAAACACCTGGACACCTTCAAGCGCGCCCAGAGTAATCGGCAACAAGACCGCCTAGCACGTTCAGAGCTCGCATAGCAATTCGGCCCCCACCCCAGTCCCTGCCAAACGGTGAAATCCGTGCCATGCGTACATAATTACGCATTGAAATACCATGGGCATAGGTGGGGAGGGGGGCACGACTATGGAACGCCCCAAGACGCGGCTCAGCCACACTAGGGGCTTCCCGCTTTGTTATTTTTCTCTCTTTCAGGACTTTACTCTCTGGAAACCCCGTCCGGCTGTACGATTGCCGGATACACGATGCAACAACCAAGGAGGCAGAAAGCTACGTCGCACCATGGAACTCCCAGGTGGTCTCTGATAACGAGTGAAATACTTGCTTTAAATACCATTCCTCAGCTTACCCTTGGAGGGGACATGTCAAATAGTCCTACTTTTTGCTTATCGCACTACTTGTATCATTCTGCTTCGATGCACCTTTTTGAATAAACAATGCATAGCACTAGACTATTACTGCATTCTCTATTCTTTTATATATATATGTATATATATATATATATATGTTCATTCATGACATTCAGCACCCGTACACTCTGGTACGGCCAATACACCAGGGGCTTAAGCGTACCCCATAATACGGTGTGAGAAGTCCGAACACTTTTGACAGTGCGGCACCCCGAACTTATAGCATTATATGCATCAGCTCCGAATCATGTCTTGGGTCAATAGTTGGGTTTGCCCGGCTCCCATGTTTTGGTACCTTACGTTCCGCTATATCGGCTAAGGTAGCATTGGGAGAACTACTGCGATTGTGCCCCGGTTCATCTGGGCAAGCACCTCAGTAGAGAAAGCTAAAACTGACCGTCATGATAAGGCGAGAGCTGGTCGCTGTTCGAGAGGTCTCGAGTCCCTAAAGACTTATGCCGCTTAGAGCGAGGAGTCGGCTTTGTCCGGCTTAAGGCGTGTATAGCGCCCCGAATTCGGCCTTCCGAATACTAGGGGCTTCGCCAAAATTTAAAATTGTAGACTTCTATGGCTAAGTGAGAGTGATAAAGCATTATAGTCCGATTTGCCTTCTTCGTTGTGTTGAGCACCTCCCTCGAAGGACCCAACAATGGGAAAAAGAGTGCTCAGATTTATCCCGAACACCCCAGCACTCGTGGCATGGGGGCAGAAGCCAACGACTGGATATCTCTCAGATTTAATAAACAGCTGCACAGAAGGTAATATTTTAAATTCAAACAAGTGTTGCATAGCGCATATGAACAAGTTTTCATAATATAGGATCACACGAGCAAGTTCATTCAAAAATTACATCCTTCGCACACTTGTCCGCCACAAGACGGGCACCCTTCAGGACACCCTCATAATACATTTCGGGGTGGCTATGCTCCTTGCCCTGCGGCGGCCCCTCCTTCACCAGCTTCTCGGCGTCCATCTTGGCCCAGTGCACCTTCGCACGGGCAAAAGCCCGGCGTGCACCTTCGATGCGGACGGACCGCTTTATGACTTCCAGCCGTGGGCAGGCATCCACAAGCCGCCTCACCAGGCCGAAGTAGCTGTTGGGAAGGGAGTCGCCAGGCCACATCCGGATTATAAGGCCCCTCATGGCCCGTTCGGCCGCCTTGTGCAGCTCGACCAGTTGCTTCAGCTGGTCGCTCACAGGCATCGGGTGTTCGGTCCCAGTATACTGAGACCAGAACAACTTCTCCGTCGAGCTTCCCTCCTCGGCATGGTAATACTTCGCGGCATCCGACACGCTGCGGGGCAAATCTGCGAGTGCTCCTAGAGAGCTCCAGACTCGGGTAAGTAACAAGTAATTTACTTTCACATGCTTGCTTTGCATATTGAATGCCTTACCCGCCGCTATCTTCCTCATCGCCTCAATTTCCTGGAGGGCCTTTTGGGCTTCAGCCTTGGCATGCTTTGTGCTCTCGAGGGCCGCGGCAAGCTCGGACTCTCGTGTCTTCGAGTCAAGCTCCAAAGTCTCGTGCTTCTTCACGAGAGCCTGGAGCTCTTGCTGCACCTCGCCCACCCGTGCCTCTTGTTTCTCCCGCTCGGCGCGCTCCTCGGCTACTTTGTTTTCGGCCACGGACAACGCTCACTTCAAGGTCGCCACTTCGGTCGTGGCCCCTGGCACATCCATGATGATCCTATATTTTTGCAACCACATCTTTATATATATATATATATATAGACAAGGTATTACTTACCTTTGTTCTCCTCGAGCTGCCTCTTGGCAAGGCTGAGTTCTTTCTCGGGCCGCTCGAGGTTCTGCTTCAGTGCGGCGACCTCCGCAGTCAGTGCGGCAGATGTCAGCAGTGAAGCCTGCATACGCATATAGACATACTTGTATTAGACTCCTGCAGATATTATTTGATCCTTTATTTGGGTTTCCTTTGTGAACACCAAATAGAGCATCAGGGGCTACTGTCTATGCGGTAATATTTTCCTATATTTTAAATACTTACCTCAAAGCCTGTTAGAAGGCTGGCACAGGCTTCAGTCAGTCCGCTCTTGGCGGACTGAACCTTCTTGATCACCGCACTCATAATAGTGCGGTGCTCTTCGTTGATGGAAGCGCCGCGAAGCGCTCCCAGCAGGTTGTCCGGTGCCTCTGGATGGACAGAGGTCACCGGCACGGGCGGCTTGCCCCTCTTGGAAGGGGGCCGCCTGCCGGAGTCCAGAACCACTGGAGGTTCCGGCGCAGTGTTCGGCTGAGGGCCGAACTTGGAGCCCTTAGGAGTCTTGCTGCCTTCGCGCCTGGAGTCCAGAAGGCCGCCTTGATGCGCCTCCAGGACAATCTCCCCCCGGCTCGGTGCCCCTTGAGACATACCTCGACATTGTTCGTAGGGCGAGGAGAGGAGGCAGTTGGAAGTGACTCACTATTCATATACGATGAGTCCAAGGAATTCCGACGAAGGTACGTCGATACGGGCTCGGGGCGGACTGCATGATCATATTCGACGTTAGGAGAAGTAGTGCAATAAAAGTATGCTATGAGTTACTCTGGTATCCGAATACTTACGACTTTGCCAGGGGCTTGGCCCTGAGTAACCACTCATCTTCGCTGTCGGCGGCGGTGGTGGAACAATCCGGAAGGAGAGTCCTTCCCTTCTTGGACCCTTCGGCCTCCCCGGTTGGGGCGGCCTTCCTTTTCTTGTCACCCCCGGCTGGAGGGGGAGAATCTTCATCTTCCTCCTCCTCGTTTTCATGGGAGTAGTGCGTCTCGGAGTTATCGGATGATGAGTCCGATACCACCTGGCGCCGGGAACTCTTTCGGGTTCCCGTGGCCTTCTTCTTGGTCTTCTCCGGCACCTCATAAGGAGCCAGATTCCGCATCTCCGTCAGGAGAGCGTCTGCAGGGTCTTCGGGCAGAGGGGCCGGACAGTTAATCTCCTCCAATGTCTCCACCCAGTCCTGTCAAAGGCATGGGAGGTCAGACCCCGCACATGGTTAAGCTATGGGAAATAAATACCCTACCAGATGTACAGAACTTACCGGATTCGCAGGGCGCTTCGCGCTTAGCCCGCGGTCCTGGGTAAGAGAAGGGGGGACCTCGGCGCCCTTGAACAGCACCTTCCAGACGTCCTTATGTGTCATGTCGAAGAGCTCGCGTAGAGTCTGGTGCTGGGCCGGGTCGAACTCCCATAAGTTGAAAGCCCGTTGTTGACACGGGAGGATCCGGCGGAAGAGCATGACCTGGACTATGTTGACAAGCTTGAGTTTCTTGCCTATCATGTTCCGGATACACTTCTGGAGTCCGTCCAGCTCCACCGATGAGCCCCAGGACATGCCCTTCTCCTTCTAGGAAGTGAGCCGAGTGGGGACTCCGGATCGAAACTCGAGGGCCGCCGCCCAGTTGGTGTCGCGCGGCTCGGTGATGTAGAACCACCCCGATTGCCACCCCTTTATGGTCTCCATGAAGGATCCCTCGAGCCATGTAACGTTGGGCATTTTTCCCACCATGGCTCCGCCGCATTCCGCTTGTTGGCCGCCTACTACCTTCGGCTTGACATTGAAGGTCTTCAGCCACAGGCTGAAGTGGGGCCGGATGCGGAGGAAAGCCTCGCACACGACGATGAACGCCGAGATGTTGAGGATGAAATTCGGGGCCAGATCATGAAAGTCCAGCCCATAATAGAACATAAGGCCGCGAACGAATGGATGGAGGGGAAACCCCAGTCCGAGAATGAAGTGGGGGAGGAAAACCACCCTTTCGTAAGGTTCCGGGGTAGGGACGATCTGCCCCGCGACTGGCAGCCGGTGCGCGATATCCGCGACTAAGTATCCGACCCCACGTAGTTTTTTGATGTGTCCCTCCGTGACAGAGGAAACCATCCACTTGCCTCTCGCTCCGGACATGTTTGGAGAGAGTTGAGGAGAAGGATGTGGACTTGGGCGCTGGAGCTCGAGTATGCGAGAATTGATGAGCAAGGAGGAAGAAGGCGTGGGTAGAAAAAGGTGAAACCTTATCCCTTTATAAGGGCGGACGAAACTATGTGCCCCCACCAGCCTGGTAAAACTCGCTTATCCCCCAAGCGCCGTAATTGATGGCGCAGTTGGGTTACCCACGTCCGTATTGATGAGAATCCCGTAATAAAGGGGACACGATCTCTGCTTCGACAAGACGTGCCAAGGAAACCGCCTCGCGAAACACACTGAGATTGGTTATGAAAAACGATTCGAATAAAGACCTGGCTGTGGTGTGATGTCACACTGCGAAATGCGTCGACAGACTAGATTTGTGAAAATATTATTCTCTCTACGGGTGTATGTGGAACTTGTTTTACAGAGCCAGACACGATCCTCGTGTTCAAAATCTTCTATGAAGTATTCGGAGGAGGAACCCGCCTTGCAATGCCGAAGACAATCTGCGCGCTGGACTCATCATCATTGAAGCCTGGTTCAGGGGCTACTAAGGGAGTCATGGATTAGGGGGTATCCGGACAGCCGGACTATATCCTTTGGCCGGACTATTGGACTATGAAGATACAAGATTGAAGACTTCGTCTCGTGTCCGGATGGGACTCTCCTTGGTGTGGAAGGCAAGCTTGGCAATACGGATATGTAGATCTCCTTCCTTGTAACCGACTTTGTGTAACCCTAGCCCCCTCCGGTGTCTATATAAACCGGAGGGTTTTAGTCCGTTGGACAACAACGACCATACCATAGGCTAGCTTCTAGGGTTTAGCCTCTTCGATCTCGTGGTGTATCAACTCTTGTACTACTCATATTATCAAGAACAATCAAGCAGGACGTAGGGTATTACCTCCATCAAGAGGGCCTGAACCTGCGTAAAACATCGTGTCCCCTGCCTCCTGTTACCATCCGCCTTAGACGCACAGTTCGGGACCCCCTACCCGAGATCCATCGGTTTTGACACCGACAGCTAGGAAACTTAACCATCTTTGATTCAACGAGCTAGTCAAGTAGAGGCATACGAGTGACACTCTGTTTGTATATGTATTCACACATGTACTAAGTTTCCGGTTAATACAATTCTATCATGATTAATAAACATTTATCATGATATAAGGAAATAAATAATAATTTTATTATTGCCTCTAGGGCATATTTCCTTCAGTCTCCCACTTGCACTAGAGTCAATAATCCAGTTCACATCTTTATGTGATTAGTTCACATCTCCATGTGACTAATACCCAAAGGGTTTACTAGAGTCAATAATCTAGTTCACATCGCTATGAGATCAACACCCAAAGAGTGATCATGTTTTGCTTGTGAGAGAAGTTTAGTCTTTGGGTCTGCAACATTCAGATTCATATGTATTCCGCAAATTGCTATTTCTACAATGCTCTGCACGGAGCTACTGTAGCTAATTGCTCCCACTTTCAATATGTATCCAGATCGAGACTTAGAGTCATCTAGATCGATGTAAAAAGCTTGGATCAACGTAACTCTTTATGACGAACTCTTTTATCATCTCCATAACCGAGAAATATTTCCTTAGTCCTCTAAGGATAATTTTGACCGTTGCCCAGTGATCTACTCCTAGATCACTATTGTACTCCCTTGCCAAAATCATGCTAAGGTATATAATAGGACTGGTTAACAACATAGCATACTTTATAGAACCTATGACTGAGGCATAGGGAATGAGTTTTCCTTCTCTTTCTATTTTCTGCTGTGGTCGGGTTTTGAGTCTTTACTCAACTTCACACCTTGCAACACAGACAAGAACTCCTTCGTTGACTGTTCCATTTTGAACCAGTTCAAAATCTTGTCAATGTATGTACTCATCGAAAATATATCAAGCGTCTTGATCTATCTCTATCGATCTTGATGCTCAATATGTAAGTAGCTTCACTGAGGTATTTCTTTGAAAAACTCTTTTCAAACATTCCTTTATGCTTTCTAGAAAATTCTACATTATTTCCGATCAACAATATGTCATTCACATATACTTTTCAGAAATGTTGTAGTGCTCCCACTCACTTTCTTGTAAATACAGGCTTCACCGCAAGTCTGTATAAAACTATATGCTTTGATCAACTCATCAAAGCGTACATTCCAACTCCAAGATGCTTGCACCAGTCCATAGATGGATCGCTGGAGCTTGTACACTTTGTTAGCACCTTTAGGATTGAAAAAACCTTTGTGTTGCATCATATACAACTCTTCATTAAGAAATACATTAAGGAATGCAGTTTTGACACCCATTTGCCAGGTTTCATAAAATGCGGCAACTGCTAACATGATTCGGAAAGACTTTTAAGCATCGATACGAGTGAGAAACACTCATCGTAGTCAACACCTTGAACTTGTCGAAAACATTTTTGCGACAATTCGAGCTTTGTAGATAGTAACACTACTATCATTGTCCGTCTTCCTCTTGAAAATCCATTTATTCTTAATGGCTCACCGATCAACGGGCAAGTCAATCAAAGTCCATACTTTGTTCTAATACATGGATCTCATCTAAGATTTCATGGCTTCAAGCCATTTCGCCGAATCTGGGCTCATCATCGCTTCCTCATAGTTTGTAGGTTCGTCATGGTCAAGTAACATGACATCTAGAACAAGATTATCGTACCACTCTGGTGCAGATCTCACTCTGGTTGACCTACGAGGTTCGGTAGTAACTTGATCTGATGTTACATGATCATCATCATTAGCTTCCTCACTAATTGGTGTAGGAGTCACAGGAACATATTTTTGTGATGAACTACTTTCCAATAAGGGAGCAGGTACAATTACCTCATCATGTTCTACTTTCCTCCCACTCACTTATTTTGAGAGAAACTCCTTCTCTAGAAAGGATCCATTCTTAGCAACGAATGTCTTGCCTTCGGATCTGTGATAGAAGGTGTAGCCAACTGTCTCCTTTGGGTATCCTATGAAGTCACATTTCTCCGATTTGGGTTTGAGCTTATCAGGATGAAACCTTTTCACATAAGCATCGCAACCCCAAACTATAAGAAACGACAACTTTGGTTTCTTGCCAAACCACAGTTCATATGGCGTCGTCTCAACGGATATAGATGGTGCCCTATTTAACATGAATGCAGTTGTCTCTAATGCATAACCCCAAAACGATAGTGGTAAATTGGTAAGCGACATCATAGATTGCACCATATCTAATGAAGTACGGTTACGATGTTCGGACACACCATTACGCTGTGGTGTTCCAGGTGGCGTGAGTAGCAAAACTATTCCGCATTGTTTCAAATGAAGACCAAACTCGTAACTCAAATATTCTCCTCCATGATCAGATCGTAGAAACTTGATTTTCTTGTTACGATGATTTTCCACTTCACTCTGAAATTATTTAAACTTTTCAAATGTTTTAGAATTATGTTTCATCAAGAAGATATACCCATATCTTACTCAAATCATCTGTGAAGGTCGGAAAATAACGATACCTGCCGCGAGCCTCAACACTCACCGGGCTGCATACATCAGTATGTATTATTTCCAACAAGTCTGTTGCTCGCTCCATTGTTCCGGAGAACGGAGTCTTAGTCATCTTGCCCATGAGGCATGGTTCGCAAGCATCAACTAAATCATAATCAAGTGATTCCAAAATCCCATCAGCATTGATTTTCTTCATGCGCTTTACACCAATATGACCTAAACAGCAGTGCCACAAATAAGTTGCACTATCATTATTAACTTTGCATCTTTTGGTTTCAATATTATGAATATGTGTATCACTACGACCGAGATTCAATAAACCATTCACCTTGGGTGTATGACCATTGAAGGTTTATTCATGTAAACAGAACAACAATTATTCTCTGACTTTAAATGAATAACCATATTGCAATAAACATGATCAAATCATATTTATGCTTAACGTAAACACCAAATAACATTTATTTAGGTTCAACACTAATCCTGAAAGTATAGGGAGTGTGCGATGATGATCATATCAATCTTGGAACCACTTCCATCACACATCGTCACTTCACCCTTAACTAGTCTTTGTTCATTCTGCAACTCCCGTTTCGAGTTACTAATCTTAGCAACTGAACTAGTATCAAATACTAAGGGTTGCTACAAACACTAGTAAAGTATACATCAATAACATGTATATCAAATATACCTTTGTTCACTTTGCCATCCTTCTTATCCGCCAAATACTTGGGGTAGTTCTTCTTCCAGTGACCAGTCCCTTTGCAGTAGAAGCACTTAGTCTCAGGCTTAGGTCTAGACTTGGGCTTCTTCATTTGAGCAGCAACTTGCTTTCCGTTCTTCTTGAAGTTCCCCTTCTTCCCTTTGCCCTTTTCTTGAAACTAGTGGTCTTGTCAACCATCAACACTTGATGCTTTTCTTGATTTCTACCTTCGTCAATTTCAGCATCACAAAGAGCTTGGGAATCATTTCCGTTATCCCTTGCATATTATAGTTCATCAAAAAGTTCCAGTAACTTGGTGATAGTGACTAGAGAACTCTGTCAATCACTGTCTTATCTGGAAGATTAGCTCCCACTTGATTCAAGTGATTGTAGTACTCAGACATTCTGAGCACATGCTCACTAGCTGAGCTATTCTCCTCCATCTTGTAGGCAAAGTGCTTGTCAAAGGTCTCATACCTTTTGACATGGGCATGAGTCTGAAATACTAATTTCAACTCTTGGAACATCTCATATGCTCCGTGGCGTTCAAAATGACTTTGAAGCCCCAATTTTAAGCCGTAAAGCATGGTGAACTAAACTATCAAGTAGTCATCATATCGAGCTCGCCAAACGTTCATAACGTCTGCATCTGCTCCTGCAATCGGTCTGTCACCTAGTGGTGCATCAAGGACATAATTCTTTTGTGCAGCAATGAGGATAATCCTCAGATCACGGATCCAATCCGCCTCATTGCTACTAACATCTTTCAACTTAGTTTTTCTCTAGGAACATATTAAAAATAAACGGGGAGCTACATCGCAAGCTATCGATCTACAACAACATAGACAAGCAAAGTACTATCAAGTACTAAGTTCATGATAAATTAAAGTTTAATTAATCATATTACTTAAGAACTCCCACTTAGATAGACATCCCTCTAGTCATCTAAATGATCACGTGACCCAAATCAACTAAACCATGTCCGATCATCACGTGTCATGATCTCTATCGTCACCGGCATGACACCATGATCTCCATCATCTTGATCTCTATCAATGTTTCATCACATGGTCGTCTCGCCAACTATTGCTCTTGCAACTATTCCTATCGCATAGCGATAAAGTAAAGGAATTATTTGGCGCTTGCATCTTATGCAATAAAGAGACAACCATAAGGTTTCTGCCAGTTGCTGATAACTTCAACGAAAACATGATCTTCTCATACAACAACTTATATCTCATCATGTCTTGACCATATCACATCACAACAAGCCCTGCAAAAACAAGTTAGACGTCCTCTACTTTGTTGTTGCAAGTTTTACGTGGCTGCTACGGGCTGAGCAAGAACCGTTCTTACCTACGCATCAAAAACCACAACGCGGTATAGTGACTGCTTTTTCATCTTCAGAAATAACCCTGTTCATTGAATCCGATTCAACTAAAGTTGGAGAAACAGACACCCACTAGCCACCTATGTGCGAAGCACGTCGTTAGAACCAGTCTCACGTAGGCGTACGCGTAATGTCGGTCTGAGCCGCTTCATCCAACAATATCACTGAATCAAGAATCAACTAGTGACGGCAAGCAATATGTATATACCCACGCCCACAACTCCTTTGTGTTATACTCGTGCATATAACATCTAGGCAACCTGGCTCTGATACCCCTGTTGGGGAATGCAGTAATTTCAAAATTTCCTACGCACACGCAAGATCATGGTGATGAATAGCAATGAGAGGTGTTGGGGATATGATTACTGGAGGTAAACCGGCTAGGAGTGGCCGGATTAGTTTCATGAGGATAGAAGCCCATGAAGACGTGAAGGTGGTGGCGCTTTACAAAGGCCCAACTCCCAAAGGCTGGTTAAAGCCTGTAGATGTAAACCGACTCTATCATGTAACTTGTATTGTAAGTTAGAGGAATAGAGACCGAGCCGGACACATTTATGATCCGGCCTCGGGACTCTGTAAACTGGCGGGAGTCAACCTATGTATATAAAGGGATGACTCGGCCGCGGTATGAGGACAAAAAACAAAAACTCGAGAGCCAGGCAAAGCGGATTCGCTCCCTGGTTATCGAAACCCTAGCAATGCCAATCACAACTAGACGTAGGCTTTTACCTTCATCGAAGGGGCCGAACTAGTATAAAACCCCTCGTGTCCCCTTGTCCGGGTTAACCCCTTTAAGCTAACCCATAGCGATGGCTCCACGACTAAGTCCTTTCACGAGGACATCTGCCGTGACAAACCCAGGACAGTTGGCGCCCTCCGTGGGGCTAACGCACAGTGGTTTCGAGTTCTTGAAGGGCAGCTTTGATGGACTCAAGGGATACGCTGTGGGCCGGATGACGAAGAGTCATCACGGCAAGCTCTACATCGATGACGCAAGATGGGGTCCTGAGGCCGGTTCAATCGAATACGGGTACGGGGTCCCCTTTGGTTGGATTCACGTCTTCATCGGCAAGATCGGCGAACCCGGCCCTAAGCCGAACACCTGCACCGACATCATCGAGACGGCTCAGCATGCAAGCCCTTCCCCGGTTCAGCCCGCAGCAAGGCATGTTTTCGTAGGTGTCATCCATGGAGCGAAACATGAGGATGGACCGGAATCTGATGGAGAAACCGTTGTCTACTCTGACAACGGGTCTTCAATTGGAGAGACCGAATCACTGTATCAGTTGCAGGATGGCCAGATTAGCGGAGGTTCTGATGGCAACAGTATTCCGGACCCCCTCGATCTGCGAAACCAGGTCGCTATCTTCATGGCCGGTACACAATCAACACACCACTCATCAACCGCCACGGCAATGGTCTCTGGTTCAGCGACAGCAACGCCAGCGGGAGCAGGGGGCTCTGCGCCACCTCCAGCTCAAGTTATGTCTGATTTGTTTGACACTTTGGCAACATTGATGGCCGCGGAAATGGACACAGCGGCGTGGGACCAGCACAATGCGGAGATTGCAAAGGTGAAAGATCAGATAACTCAGGCTAAAGCGGACCTAGAAGCAGAGAATGCTAGGATGGCTACAGAACGGGCCGAGTTGGAAGCTCAGGCCTACCGGCTTAGACTGGATCAGAATGCCTCAGAGGAAGTCATGAGAAGAAGATATTGGTCGCATCTCCCGCCGGGTTATGAGCCAAGAAATCTCTTCAATACGCCAGGAGCAGGAACTAGTAACCAGCCAGTGCTAAACCGGACGGAGGCACCGGGAACAGGAGCGCCGGTTCAGCCGCACGCGATGGACCCGCCTCGTCAAAACAACATTGTGCTGCAGTATGTTCCGACGCCCCCAGGGCATTACTCCAACCCGTTGGACAATATTGTGGCCGCCGCTTCACGATTGGCAGCCCTCCCAACCGACGGCGAGTCACCAGTTGTGATTGAGGCATGACGGGCCAAAGAGCTCCTTCAAACAGCTTTAAACCAGCAGCAGGCTTATTCGCATAGTCGCGAGAGGATTCATTCCACCCCCCTCCCCCCGCCCAAGCCGGAGTTACAGCAGGCACGTTGAGGATGAATTGGCCGTGTCATGAAGTGCACGTCGCCGTAACTCGTCGCGAGGGCACAACCCGGCAGGTAGAGGTGCCAATGCGCAGGATGTGGTGGATCATGGTCGTGCATGTCGAGAGGCCGAGTTAGCAGCTCTACATGGAGTTTGTCAACCTACTCCGGTTCACCCTAGTGCTTCAGTGGAGCCAGGTGTGCTTCAGTTCCTTAGGGGTGCCGTGTCTCACCCCCGCTTTACATAATGTACGACTGCCCAATGATTTCAAGGGACCTCGTAAAGTACCCAATTACACTGCTGATTTGCAACCAGAGGCATGGGTTGAAAGCTACAAGATGGCATTGCAGATGTTAGATGTGGATGAAGCAGTGTGTGCTAAATACTTCACCATGATGTTGGAGGGGACAACTCGTACTTGGTTAAAGAGCTTGCCAGCTAACTCTGCCGGATCATGGACTGAGTTAAAGCACCGGTTTATCCAGAATTTTAAGGATACTTGTAAACAGCCTATGTCAATTGTGGATCTGGCCGCTTGTGTTCAAGAGGATGGGGAGTCTACAACCCATTGGGTGAAGCGGGTCTTAGCTATTCTGCATTCGTCGGATCGCATCAATGCAGATACTGCAGTGTTAACATTGGAGGGCAATTGCCGGTTTCTGCCGCTCAAATAGAAGTTAGGAAGGCTCAAACATCACTGCAATGATATGTCAACGCTTATGGCCGCTTTGGTTAAATATGCCAATTCAGATAATACCAAAGACCCTGACTCAGAGGAGGACAAACCGGGGAAAGGGAAGAAAAACGGCAACAAGGGACAGCAGCATAACCCGGCAGGTCATGGGAATAATGGTAAGCGCAAGGCCGCCAATAGTTTGGACTTTGTGGCTAACACCAATGCTCAGGATAACGGTCAGCATCGTAAGGGCAAGCAGCCCCAGAGGGGCGGAGGTTCAGGTCCCAATCTGGAGCGCCTGTTAAATCAACCTTGTCCAAAGCATGGGTCAAAGGAGAAACCAGCGTCACATCTTTGGAAGGACTGTTATATCATGCGAGAGTTCAAGAACTCCAACATGTTTCAATACGACAATGGCCCGCCCGGCAGTTCAGGAGGTGGTTTTCATGGGCCGGGTTATGGAGGTGGTAGCTCCGGTTCAGGATTTCAAGGCAATCAAACCGGTCATAACAATCAAGGGAACCAGGGCAACCAGAGAGGTTATAACCATCAGGGGAATCAACAGCAACAGCATTCGGGTTATCAGAGCAATCTGAAGCAGTTGAATAGTGGGCAGTATCATGTCTTCACCACTAGCTTGTGCAAGCATGATCAAAAGCTTCACAAGAGGGCTGTAAACTCTGTTGAATCGACAGTACCTCGGTATCTACGATGGTCTAAGCAGCCCATTTTATGGAGTAGAGAGGATCACCCACCACGGGTTGATAATCCAGGTCATCTAGCCTTAGTGGTGGCACCCCAGGTTGGGGGGTACAAGTTCACCAAAGTGCTCATGGATGGGGGAAGCAGTATCAATATTCTCTACTATGATACCTTCCGCCGTATGGGGTTGACAGATAAGAATCTTAAACCGTCGAACACCGTTTTTCATGGTGTGGTGCCCGGTAAGTCTGCATATCCGGTGGGCAAGATAGCACTAGAGGTAGTCTTTGGAGATGATCATGATTCAAGGTCAGAAACATTGACTTTTGAGGTGGTGAAAATCAAGAGTCTGTATCACACTCTGTTTGGGCGACCGGCTTATGCCAAGTTCATGGCAAGGTCGTGTTATGTTTATCTGTAGCTTATGATGCCAGGTCATAAGGGGACCATCATAGTACATGGGAGCTGGAAGATTGCCTTAGAATGCGAGGAAGGTGATGCGGCTTATGCTGAGTCGGTTTGTGCCACGGAGGAGCTGAAGTTTTACAAGGACAAGGTTGATCCGGCAGATATGACTTTTTTGAAAAAGCCAACTATGGAACACGATCCAACGTTGAAGTTTAAATCGGCCACAAACACTAAGATGGTTGATTTTGTTCCTGGCAATTCATCCAAGCAGTTCAGCATCAGCGCTAACTTGGATCCCAAATAGGAAAGCGCGCTCATCGAGTTCATCGTGAGAACCGGGACATCTTTGCATGGAAGCCTTCTGACATGCCAGGTGTACCGACGGAACTTGCTGAGCACACACTTAATATTGATCCTAATTTTAAACCGGTCAGACAGTTTCTCCGCCGTTTCAATGAAGAAGGCGCAAGGCTATTGGTGAAGAGGTAACTCGGTTGTTGGTCGCAGGGTTTATCGTGGAGGTCTTTCACCCGGAGTGGTTGGCTAATCCGGTGCTGGTTCTCAAGAAAAATGGCACTTGGCGTATGTGTGTGGATTACACAGACTTGAACAAGGCTTTCCTAGCAGATCCCTTTGCCCTTCCTCGTATTGATCAGATTATTGATGCTACGGCGGGTTATGATCGCTTGTGTTTTTTGGATGCTTATTCTGGTTATCATCAGATCAAAATGGCAGTTAAGGGCCAGGAGAAGACAGCTTTTATAACTCCTTTTGGAGCCTTCTGCTATGTCTCCATGCCCTTTGGGCTCAAGAGTGCCCAGGCGACTTATCAACGCTGTGTTCAGAATTGTCTTCATAAGCAGATTGGGCGCAATGTTCATGCTTATGTGGATGATATTGTGATAAAGTCCAGGAAAGAGGAAACATTGATAGATGACCTGAGAGAAACCTTTGACAACCTCCGAGTTTACAAGATGATGCTCAATCTGGACAAATGTGTCTTTGGTGTCCCGGCAGGCAAACTCTTGGGCTTTCTGGTATCAAACAGGGGCATTGAAGCTAATCCAGAAAATATTTCAGCAATCACGTCTTTGGCTAAACCGGCTGTATCAATGATGTTCAACGTTTAGCAGGCCGGATTGCGGCTTTGAGCCGGTTTATCAGTCCTCTCGGGGAGAAGGCTATCCCTTTATACCAGATGTTAAAGAAAACGGATGACTTTGTCTGGAGCGATGCGGCTGATAAAGCGTTTGAAGATCTGAAAAGGCAATTAGCTGAACCGCCTGTGCTTGCAGCTCCAATCGATAAAGAGCCTTTACTGCTGTATGTGGCTGCTAATGCCAGGGCTGTTAGTGTGGCTATTGTTGTGGAGCGCAAGGAGGCTGGAAAGGAATATTCGGTTCAACGGCCGGTTTATTATATCAGTGAGGTGCTTATCGAATCAAAGCAGAGGTATCCACATTGGCAGAAGCTGGTGTATGGGGTGTTTATGGCAAGCCGGAAGCTTAAACATTATTTTCAGGGTCATCCTATCACTGTGGTCAGTTCAGCCCCTCTGGGAGATATCATTCAAAACAGAGAAGCAACTGGCTGGATTGCCAAGTGGGCTATTGAGCTTGGACCTCACGGGCTCAAGTATACACCTCGCACAACAATTAAATCTGAAGAACTTGTGGACTTCATCAACGATTGGACAGAGTTGCAGGCACCAGAGGAAAAGCTAGACAACACGTATTGGACTATTCACTTTGATGGGTCTAGGAAATTGGAGGGCTCGGGGGCTGGAGTTATATTAACTTCCCCGCGAGGTGAAAAGTTTTGTTATGTTCTCCGTTTATTGTTCCCTTGTACTAACAATGCAGCTGAGTACGAGGCCCTACTTCACGGTATTCGGATGGCTAAGGAGATGAACTTAAGTCGGGTTAAGTGCTTCGGTGACTCGTACTTGGTGGCTCAACAGGTATCTGGCACTTGGGATTCTAAGGACCCACTCATGGCTGCATATCGACGAGAGGTGGACATAGTAGCTGGTCATTTCAAGGGTTATCAAGTTGACCATATAGACCGGCGAAAGAATGAAGCGGCGGACGCTTTAAGTCGCCTCGGCTCTCAGCATAAACCGGTCCCACCTAATGTTTTCCTTGACGTCCTACACAATCCGTTGGTTAAGATACCAACAGAGGAGGAGTTGGCTATTCCTGACCCAGAGGCCCAATTGGTGGCAGCTTTGCATGTTATACCGGATTGGACAGTCCCATACTTGGCTTACATGAACCGGGGCGAGTTACCGGAGGATGAAATCTTGGCCCGACAGATAATCCGGCGTTCCAAGTCAATGACCATAGTCAATGGGGAGTTACATCGTTACAGCATCACAGGAGCGATTCAACATTGTGTGTCTCCTCAAGAGGGTTGTGAGATTTTGCGGGAAATCCACCAAGGAGATTGTGGTCACCACACCTGTTCAAAATCCTTGGTAGCTAAGGATTTTCGTCATGGTTTCTATTGATTGACAGCTCGTGCTGATGCTGAGGATTTAGTCAAAAGGTGTGAGGGCTGTCAAAAATTTGCACGTCGTACTCATGTTCCGGCTCAGGAGTTGAGAATGATTCCAATCACTTGGCCATTTGCAACTTGGGGGCTTGATATGGTTGGACCCTTTAAGAGATCCAAGGACAAAAAGACTCACCTGTTAGTGGCAGTTGACAAGTTTACCAAATGGGTAGAAGCAGAGCCAGTCAGTAAGTGTGATGTTGCCACGGCGGTTCAATTAATCAAAAAGGTGATATTCCAGTTTGGCTTTCCACACAGTATTATAACTGATAATGGTACTAATTTGTCAAAGGGTGAGATGGAGGAATTTTGCCAACGTGAGCACATCCGGCTTGATGTAGCATCAGTGGCTCACCCCCAATCTAATGGTCAAGCGGAGAGGGCAAATCAAGAAATTTTGAGAGGTATTAAACCCCGGCTTATGGTTCCTTTAAAGCGGACACCGGGTAGTTGGGTGGAGGAGTTACCCATCTGTTTTATGGAGCATCAGCACCACACCTAACAGATCTATGGGTTACACGCCTTTCTTCATGGTTTATGGAGCAGAGGCGGTTCTTCCTAGTGACATCCGTCACGACTCGCCCCGTGTGGCAGCTTATGTTGAAGGTGATAATGAGAAGGCACGTCAGGACTCACTAGACCTGTTAGATGAGGAGCGTGATCTCGCAGCAGCACGATCATCGATTTATCAACAAGATCTCTGACGTTATCACAGCCGCTGGGTTAAGACCCGAACTTTTCAAGAGGGCGATATGGTGCTCCGGCACATCCAGGATCAGACTGATATGCACAAGTTATCCCCACCTTGGGAAGGACCTTTTGTGGTCAGCAAGAATATGCACAATGGGTCATACTACCTCATTGATGTTCGAGAGCATAAGGACTCACGTAAATCGGAGGAGGAGACCAACCGGCCGTGGAACATAGCTCTTCTTCGGCCTTACTATAATTGAGCCACCGGCTCTTCTTATGTACATATTTATGACAATGTATATATTATATAATAAACCGGAGCCTCGAATAAAGCAGGGTCTCTGTTCTTTTTACATCGCGTGTGAGCCTACAAGAGCTTCTACTGACAAAGCGGAGTTTTGTTAAACCGGCCTCTACGGTCACATGGATATAAAGAAAATCACTAGGGGGCTTGGTCATATCTGAACCATAGCTACACCTCTTGATCGGTTTAGAACCAAAAAGGGATATCACTAGGGGGCTTGGTTGTCTTCACACCATAGCTACACCTCTTGATAAGCTTTAAAGCCAAAAGTAAATTATGTGGAGCCAAAGAGAATCTGTTGCATTAAGCATAGTTCAAACATAGGTAACCAGTGAGCATAGCTCACATATTACCTGGGGGCTCCTTGCTTCTCAAAGAATAGTGAGCTTGAACCCCTATAATAGGCTATCAAGCCAGGCTTGGAAGCCAGGTGTATTCACCTAAAACCCTGGGTTATCCTGCCTCTTTAAGTAAGCCACTCCGTCCAGGTAAACCTGGTATGACCCATCGAACGTTTGACAAGTCAATCCCATGGACCCTGAACTTGTCAAAGTTAAAATGGTGATTGGTTAAAGATTGAGGTCCATCTTAAAAGGCTTTGCAAAATGGTTTAACTCAGTGGCCTGGCAGACCATGAAAAGCCTCGATTTAGGGCCTGGCAGCCCATGAAAAGCCTTGCATATTTCTTTTCTTTTTGTTGTTTTTATGTTAAGGGATTTATAAATATTTTTCTGATAAACCGGTGTTCATTACAACCCGACATGACTTTCAACGCTTAGTTGTTAGTACATGATCATTTTTTAAACCGGTAGCGTACTACTCCGGTCTGGTTTTGATTAGATGTCACCAGCATTATACGAACAAATCAATGGCTTTTTAGCCCAATATGGTTTCTTTATGAACCGGCAAAAGAGCAAGGAATTATCAACACTCCGGATTGGTGTTTTTTCACCTCTACCATACAAGCAATTGGTCAGCCAACGAGGTATGTCACAGATATTATTTCTTTTATCTGGTTAATACAAATCTTGGTTATTCATCCAAGTTAGGTATATTTTTTGGGTATCATGACCCGTCCAGTGGTAAACCACTAGGACACTTTCAAGTTCTTATATGCAGGAACACAAATCATCATGGACTATGTATGAATAGATCCCACAAGTGAAACAAGTTTTCAAAAAATCAAGCAACATAAGAATGCTCGGTGGCATGACAGATAAAGGTGTTTCTGCTATCTTATTACAAGGAGCTTCAAAACGGCCCAAATTCAGTAATTGTTTTCAAGCAGTGGCAGACTGTAGTTCGTAAACCAGTCACCGGTCTAAGATGCTTCATCAGGACGGCTTGATGATTGAGGGTCATCCTGTGTAGTCGCATCCTTTTCATCCCTCCCCAGACGATGGAAATCAACCGCTGACCAATCGATTCCGGTTAAAGCTTGAAACACGGCCTCTTCATGATAAAGCTGGAGGGGTCAATATCAGGAGCGTAAGTATGCTTACGGATTGGAGGCACAAGTTCTTCAACTTCATGGATCACGGTAGGCTATCTCTTTCCTTCAGCATCGTAAACTGGTTGGAAATGAGATAGGTTTGTGTCCTCCACCAGTTTGCTGGCTATTGGCCGCATCTCCTTTGTCATTTTTCGGAGGTCATCATTGTTGAAGTTTGAATCGTCCTCCTTCACACTTGGATATCCTTTGATTATATCTGCCGCTTCAAGATCCGGAATCCATGCCTTGTCTCGGATTAGTGCGGTCAGCGCTCCTGATCTTGCGGCTGCTCTCTTCAGATCGGTGATCTGGCAGGTAGCATCGCCAGCTTCTCAAGTGTTTCCTTTATCAATGTTGGCGTCGGCTTGTTATATGCTGCAGTGCAAATAGCACGCTGGGATCCAGAATATAGCCGTTCTATTAAGGTGTATGCCGCTTTAAGCTTCATCCGCATGTCAAAGCCCAGATGAGCAATGCGGGTGCCTGTCACGGTTTAGTATTAGTAAAACGGTCAATGATAAGATCTTATGAATTAGATAAACGGCATAAGGAGGTACTTACCAAACACAGCGGACGTCATGGCATCAATCTTCCGCTTCAAGCCGGTCAGTTCGTCTACCACTGGCTTCAGGGCTGCTTCTGCGTCCTCGGCTTTCCTAGTCAAACTGACCTTTTCTGTTTCCCAGTCAGCACGCTCCTTGTTGAAGGTTTATTTCAACTTCTCCATAGTTGCTAGGGCATTGGTCAGCTCCTCTTTGGCTTTGGAATCCTCTGCCTTGTTGCGACTTTACGTTCTCTTGAAGATCAGCGGTTTGAGCATCCCTCTTACTCATCTCGGCCTGCAACGGCGAATATATATCAACAACGGGATATGTATTTTCTAAGTACCAAGCGTATAACAAGTTATGCACTTTGTACTTGGGGGCTAATGCCTATTTGCTCTGTTAACAACAAATCTTTCACAAGTCTCAAGTACAATCCAAGCATTATCCTTAACACTTGGGGGCTAATGTATATATGTTCAAAACTGACACATTGATTCAAGACCCAGTTTACCTCGCAAAGCTTAACCGGCCCTTGGGGGCTACACCGACAAAAACTACATGAATACAATGATAAAGTATCGGTTTTGTTTTTACTGAGGACTTGACACATTGAGGATTAGCATGCAAAGATTATGATATTACAAAGTCCCAGTTTATGATTAACATCATAAACCGGCCCTTGGGGGCTACTTGGGCTGATGTTTATACTTTGGAATCAAGAAAGGAAAGGTGATGAAAAGACCTCATAGCGTTCCTTCATCAGGTTCACCAAACCGGCTTCATAATCACGGTTTGAGTGTAGACGGTTTAAAAAACCGGAGTGGAGCTCTTCAGTGCTGAGATGGGCGTAGCTTGACAAATCAGTGCTCCATTTACCCTTCTCCATGGCAGCACGCTCTTCCTTGGCGCTATGTTTGGCCAAGACTACACTATTGCAGAACCGGGCAATGGCACCGGTTCATAAGGCCCTTTAGTGCCAGTTTGGTAACCGGTGCTAAAGTGTAGGCACTAAAGCCCCCCCCCTTTAGTACCAATTCAGCACGAACCGGTGCTAAAGGGCAACCACGTGGCACGAGCCAGCTTCGGGGGCAGGGAGCCCTTTAGTACCGGTTGGTGTCACCAACTGATATTAAAAGGTTGGGGGGTTGGGTTTATGATTTCTTTTTCATTTAATTTTGTGTTTTCCATTTAATTATTTTTCGTTTGCTGGTATTTTACGATACTACATATTGTACACGTTATGCATATATATAAATAGAATTTCTAGTAGAACCGATCATAATATATATATATATATATATATATATATATCATCGAATGTCTCACAGCCACCATTAATTAATTCACACATATATACACACATGTATATATATATATATATATATATATATATATATATATATATATATATATATATATATATATATAATTTCTCCTAATTGGTGCCTTCGGAGCCAGTGGCATTAGCCTAGCTAATTGGTGCCTTCGGAGCACGATAACAATTGGAAGTGGTTCATGGGGGCGGTAGCGGGTAATAGTATTCTCCTTTTGGATCTATGACCTGGTCAAGCAAAAATCCCGCTATTTCCTCTTGAATTGCTTCTATGCGGTCCTGTGCTAGGAGCTTGTCCCGCACCTCTTTGAACTGTTAAGAAGGAGATCAATATGCATGTGTATTAGTTGTGTGACTAGATATCGATAATGGTGTAAAAATTGTGAATAGTGTTCTGACAATCGATATCGTACCCACTCCTGTCTTTGAGATTTGCTCCTTTCGGACGCCATCATGCGAATGTTCTCGCAAACGTAGTATGCACATAGATCATTCCCCGGCGCCTGCTTCAGGGCCTTTACGAGAATGGAATTTGATCAGATAATAATTAATCAAGCATGATAATTAAAGAGATGGCGGCTAGCTAGTACTACTTAATTACTTACCTTGGGTCGATACCATTTCAGATTTTGTTTCCATGGGCCTGAAGTGGCCCTGATGAACTTTGCCCAAGCCCTGCCCGCCGACAAAGCAAATGAATAAATGGGTTATTAAATAGTTGTTATCAGGAAATGATGAACTAATTAAATAGGCCAAGATATAATTAATAATGATTGAAATTACCTGTTGACTATCCCCTTCACGATGGTGTAGTCACTTGCTTTCTTAAGTAGTGAGTCTAGTACTTCAACTGTTCCTTCATCAACTCTAATGATTAACAAGATCCAGTGAAATCTGCATGCACACATGTTTGCATTTCTTAATTAAGAGGGCATATGTAAGCAAAAACATGTAGCTAGCTAGTAGGGGAAAACAGAATTTGTAGTACAAGACAGTGTGACTCACTGGAAGTTGTAAGGAAGTAGTATATCTTCATTGTATTTGAGTTCCTTGAAGAACTGTAGCATGCTTTCCTCTACACTTTTTTCGTGATATGGATCTATTTTCCATGTGTATTCATTAATGGTATTTGGGTCAACGAACCCAATGCCATAACGTCCACCTTTTTTCATTTCATAAATCTTCATCCTGCATAATACCACAGAAAAGAATATATTGAGGATAATTACAGGTAATGATTGATCAAAATGATCACTACAGCTAGCTTGAGACTTAAATTACAGAAAGAAATCACTTACAGACAATAGCAACTGATGATAGATTTGTCGAGTGCGTCTTTATTGTATAGCTGAAATAGTTCTGCATACTCAACGGTCACAGCTTTCTCATGGTAGTAATGATCCTTGTTGACATTCACCATGAGGGACTCTCGATTGGAAATCTTGGTAATGTCCATGTACCATTGATGCAATTCATACATTCTCATTGGGAGCTTATTGACCTCCTCTGGCTCGACCAAAGGTTGGCCCTGGGCATATTTACGTTTTATTTCCTCTTCTCTAGTCGGAGACATGGGCTCGATATCGAGGAGTTGTCCAACAGTGATATCGATCGATTCAGCCTGCGCAATATGCTCCTCGGTTATTACCACATCGCCCACCCCGGGAACGTTAACGGTTTGCCCACAATAATATTGGGCGCGCCTACTCTCATATGTTGTTGTCACAACAAGCGGGGGGATTGATTGCGCCACCTGTTCTCCCAGCTGGGGAGCGGTTTTACCGCTCCTTTTGCCAGCTGAGTTGCTTGAGCTCGACATCGCCTCTTTCTGTAGACGTGCTCGATTTAACTTCTGTGGCGCTCATAGTCTATGTCAACAGGCTTGGGAGCTGGTGCTCTAGCCATACGAATGAAGTGGTCAATCTTTTCCATAGGCACTTTCTCCCTTGGCAGCGGTGGCGGTTTCGGTGCAAAATGGGCTTCCACCTCGGCCTTCGATATGGCTATGTTTTCCTCCTTGGACTTGTCGTAAGGCCTCTGCGGAAGAGGCGCGAGGCTTGGACCATATTGAAATCGCTTGCCTCCGCCTATACCTCCAATACTACCTCAACTTGTACCGCTACGCACCATAGCTGAGGAGGCTCTCTTCCGTGATTGCTGAGGCGGCGAAGACGACTGACGTGGCTGAGTTGGAGGAGGAGGAGTGGCCTGAAGCTGTGCCGGACTTGGAGGAGGAGTGGCCTGAAGCTGTGCTGGACTTGGAGGAGGAGTGGTTTGATGCTTTGGCGGACTTGGAGGAGGAGGAGTGGCCTGAAGCTGTGCTGGACTTGGAGGAGGAGTGGCCTGACGCGTTGGTGGACTTGGAGGAGCGGGTGTCTGCTGACTCGGTGACGGACTGCGACAAGGAGTCGGATGACGCGGTGTCGGTGGCCTTCGAAAGATGATGCAATCCTTTCTCCATAGGATGATACGATGGTTGGCCTCTCCTAGTGTGTGCTCATCGTCACCTCCAGGAATGTCAAGCTCTAGCCCCGAATATTGGTCCACCACCTCACCAACCAAGACACGAGCATAGCCCGTTGGAATCGGGTTGCAATGGAAGGTTGCCTCGGGGGGATTTGTAAAAGCAAGGGCGTCCGCCACCTTCATGGATATGTTCTTCATTTTGAAGTGTAGCTCGCAGTTAGTGTTCTCCATGATGTCATCCACTGGGTAGATATCCAGCAATGCATCGCCCGGGGCGGAACCCATGCTGCTTCTCGGCATGGATGGGACGGTGCTATCCAATGGTGGATCATTCGCTAGCTGCTGAGACCCCCTTTGCTAGCTAAGTGAGTCGATCTGCTCCTGCTACCTCTGGAATTTGACTGCCAAGTCTGCGTGCGCTGATTCTAGGCCTTGAAGGCGTTCATAGTCTAGCTTCCTCTGCTCCTCCTCCATCTTCCTCTTCTTCTCCTCCGCAATCTTCTTTCTCGCACGGGTTCTGTAGTCGGCGTTCCAGTCCGAAAACCCCTCATACCACGGAATAGCGCCCATGCCTCGTGTTCTTCCCGGGTGTTCAGGATTTCCCAGGGCACGCGTAAGCTCGTCATTCTCTCTGTTGGGCTCGAACAACCCCGATCGAGCCTCTTTTATTGCAACAAGTAGCTTATCTTTGGCTCCGTCCAGACATGCCTTCTTCGAAACTTTGCCTGTCTTCGGATCCAACTCCCCCCCATGCGCATAGAACCAAGTCCTGCACCTGGGGGGCCAGCTCAATGTTTCTGGAGTGACAACTGCATCCAGCATCTCTTTCTCAGACTTATCCCACTTAGGAATTCCCACCGCATAGCCACCTAGCCCCAACTTATGGAACTTATCCTTTTTTGCGGCATTGGCCTTGTTTATTCTCGACCGTTCCTTAGATAATTCCGAATCCTTGAATTTCATGAAATCGTCCCAATGAGCACTTTGGTTCTCTAGTGTTCCCTCGAATACTGGAGTCTTCCTTCCTCCGTTGACGTACTTGGCCCATTCACGAATCTTGTGGTTCTTGAATGCAACCGCCATCTTCCTAAGAGCAGCGTCCTTGACTTTCTCCACATCTGCATCTGTGAAATGATCTGGTAGGGTGAAATGTTCCATGAGTGTTTCCCAAAGCAGAAGTTTTTGTCTGTCATCGACAAAAGTAACTCCTGGACGTGGCTTTGCTGGCTCTCTCCATTCTTGAAGGGAGATCGGGAGTTGGTCCTTCACAAGAACTCCGCACTGATGAATGAACTTGTCCGCAATCTTCTTAGGCGCTAATGGTTCGCCATTAGGTCTGATTGCCTCGATATTGTACTTTACGCCCTCCTTCAACTTTTTGTTCAGGCCTCGATTCGTCTTGTTGCCTGAAGATTTGCTTGATCCGGATGGCTGAAAGAAGAAAGATCGATTCGTTAATATATCTTCAAGTCATTTAAAACATGTGATGATCACCAGACGCCTGCTTATATAAATATATATACCTCGCCGGTCTTTGTTGTTTCAAGATCAACATTTTCTTCGTCATGTTCATCAATTTGGTCGTCGTGATTGAATATCATATCACCCTCCCTGGTGTTGTTTAGATATTCGGAGCCGTCATAATCTTCTTCATTCTGATCATCATCTGGCCTGTGAGGATTGTGTATGATATTGAACAGGGCCTCTTCTCCCTCTCTTCCGGTATTGTCCGCCATAAATTTTGTTTAACTAATCCAAAAGAAATATATTGAAATTACAATGCATGGATGCAATCAATTAATAAGGAAAAACAGAATCAATCATAGTACATAATAAGCATCATCGAATATAATCTCGAATACGTCATCTCGAATAATAGATATAATCTCGAATACATCGTCTCGAATAATAGATATAATCTTGAATACATCGTCTCGAATAATAGATATAATCTCGAATACACCATCTCGAATAATAGATATAATCTCGAATACATCGTCTAGAATAATATATAATCTTGAATACATCGTCTCGAATATTATATATCGAATACATCACTGGCTAGGTAGCTAATAAAGATCGAATACTACAGAAGAATCTAGGACACTCGCGGTTCCTATGGCGCGGGCGGTGGACACCCAAAGAGAAGGAACCCTCACAGGATCATAGCTGAAGTGAGATCCCTGAAGAAACTGCCAGGTATTGGAGAACCTGCCGCCCTCTAACGCAACCATGTAGAGATGGACGTGCTCGTCCTCCTCCCTGACACGGCGACGTACCACCTCCGGCGGGGCCGGCTCCCTCCGCACCGAAAATGGCCCACGCGAACACCACCAAACGAGATCAGGGTCGACGACGGGACCCGGGGCCGGGTTCTCAAGCGGCGCGCCCCTCCAGGCAGCACCTCTCAGTGCCAGCCCGGCGGAGCCCAGTCCCGGACATGGGTCAGCCAGACGTCATCGCGGATGGGTCGACGGCGAGGATGCGGGCCGGGCATCGTCAAGAACAAATACTAGCTATATGCCCGCAAAAAGTAACATTTTTTTAATGATTGGATTTTGATAACTAAAATTTCTAACATTTCTATATAACTAACATTCCTATAACATTTCTAACAATGCTATATAACTAACATTTCTATAACATTTCTAATATTTCTATAACTAAAAAACAGAAAAAAGATTATAACATTTATATATATATAACTAACATTTGTATAACATTTCTAATATTTCTATAACTAAAAAAAGAAAAAATTCTAACTTTTTTACAACTATTTCTATAACTAAAAAACAGAAAAATTTCTAACAATTCTAATTTTTTATAACTATTTCTATAACTAAAAAACAGAAAAATTTCTAACAATTCTAACATTTCTATAACATTTCTAACAATGCTATATAACTAACTATTTCTATAACTAAAAAAAGAAAAATTTCTAACATTTTTATAACTATTTCTATAACTAAAAAACTAAAAAAATGTATGTGTGTGTGTGCTCACCGGCGAGGCGAGAGGCGACGGGGGGCGGCGACGGGGATGGCGACGGGCGCGGCGACGACGGGGATGGCACGACGGGGACAGGGACG